>NC_034613.1:100672864-100693907 GCF_900095145.1 Mus pahari | reverse complement strand
GGATGCTCACAGTCAGCTATTGGATGGAACACAGGGCCCCCAATGGAGGAGCTAGAGAAAGTACCCAAGGAACTGAAGGGGGATGCAAACCTGTAGATGGAACTACAATATGAACTAACCAGTACCCCCTGAGCTCGTGTCTCTAGCTGCATATGTAGCAGAAGATGGCCTAATCGGCCATCATTGGGAAGAGAGGCCCCTTGGTCTTGCAAACTTTATATGACCCAGCACAGGGGAAGGCCAGGGCCAAGTAGTGGGAATGGGTGGGTAGGGGAGCAGGGGCAGGGGGCGGGAGTATAGGGAACTTTCGGGACAGCATTTGAAATGTAAATAGAGAAAATAATAATAAGAAAAAAATGAAAAAAATAAATTAAAGATTTAATTAAATTAAAAAAGACATTTGTGTAAAATAAAAAAATGCACCACAAAATAAAATAAAACACACTAAGAGTGTGATCTTCAATAAAAAAAAAAAAAGCTTTAAAGAAAAGTTTTATGAACATGATAGAAGTCCATAAGAGAAAATGAGTAAGTTCCTCATGTATTCCAGGAAAACACAAACATTTGGAGAAAGTTAATAAATCACTCCAGAACAACACATACAAACAATTGCAGGAAATTAAGAAATCTCTTAAAGAAACCAAAAAAAAAATTGTTTAAGGAAACAAATAAAATTGTCCAAAACACATAAAAACATAAACGCAATAAAGAAACCACAAACTGAGGAAATTCTGGAAATAAAACAATTAGCAACTTGAAGAGGAGTACAGAGGCAAACTTTATGAATAGAGTACAAAAAATGGAAGAAAGAATTGTAAGTTTTGAAGACCGAGAATGCAATCAGGGAAATAGCACCCTTTTCAATACTCTCAAATAATAAAAAATACATTTGAGTAACTTTAACCAAGCAAGTGACAGACATGTATGATAAAAAAAAAAATAAGTCATTAAAAGAGGAATTGACAAGGATGTTAAAAGTTGGAATGATCTCCTATGCTCATGAATCTGTAAGATTAACATAATAAAAAGGGCCTTCCTGCCAAAAGTAATTTACAAATTCAATGTAATCATAAACAAATTTCTAGCAGAAGTCTTTTCAAACCTTGAAAAGACAATTCTCAACTTCCTATGGAAAAAACAACATAAACAGGATAGTTATAACCATCTTGTACAATACAAATACTGCTAAAGGTATCACTATCCCTGATTTCAAATTTTACTACAGATCTATAATAATAAAAATCACATTGCATTAGCATAAAAACAGACACTTTGATAAATGGAATCCAACTGAAGACATAGACCTAACCCATATACCTATGGAAACCTGATTGTTTTCCAGAAGAAAAAAAAAACATAAATATACACTGGGAAAAAAAGAAGGCATCATAAGAAAATAATAAAGGTCAAACTGCATATCTTAATTTATAAGATTATAATTAGGTCCATATTCATCACCCTGCACAAAAGTCAAGTCTAAGTTGATCAAAGACAATATAAAACCAGATAAACTGAATCAGATAGAAAAGAAAGTAGGGAATAGCCTTAAATGCATTAGCACAGGAGACAAGTTTCTGAATAGAACACTAATAACACAGGCACTAAGATCAACAATTACTAAATGTGACCTCATGAAATTGATAAAAAGCTTCTGTAGAGCAATAGACCCTGTCAGTTGGGCAACATGTTAGCTTACTTAATAAGAAAAGATGTTTAACATCTCTATATCCAATAGAGGACTAATGTCAAATTATATGAAAAACTTATGAAACTGGAAAGCAAACAATCCAATTTAAAATAATGAAGTACAGATATAAACAGATAATTATCAACAGAGGAATCACTAGTCAGCCATCATTGAGAAGAGAGGCCCCTAAGTCTTGCAAACTTTATATGCCCCACACATGGGAATGCCGGGGCCAAGAAGTATGAGTGGGTGGGTAGGGGAGCAGGGCGGGGGAGGGTAGGGAACCTTCTGGATAGCATTTGAAATGTAAATAAATTAAATATATAATATAAAAGTTAAAAAAATAAAAAATGTGTTATTTAGATAGCCAATGGTTTAGAAATTTATCTGTTATCTTAAATTTGTAGATGTTTGTTATAGCAATTTATACATGTTTTTTCTTAGTCCCTGATCCACAGGTATTTGTTTAGTCCGTTGTTGTTTTGTTAAATGTTCTATGCATATAAAGTCCTACTGGCTATCTCTTCTCAGCTTTTCTCTAGCATTGCTGAATTTATATATTAATATCTTAGATTTCTTACTTGAAAATTGGCTATTAAAATTGGGCTGAAACCTCTCATCAGTATCAATAGTGGTTCTTCATTCAGGACACTCCAAGTATAGAGTTGTAACATCAACTGAGTTGACAGATAGACTTGTTTTCAGCTGAGATGAACATGATGATGCTTTACTTTCTTTTTTTAAATTCCACAGTGAAATCATTTAATTTTCCCTTAGTCTATTTAGGATCATTTCATTTTTGTATGTTTTTTTATAGTAGATGTGCTTATTGTTTAAAATTTTCCCATGAAAAGTTTAGAAAGATTGATATCTCAACAGTCATGAATTCAGTGATTTTCCTTAGTAATGGAAGTCTACACATGGGTATAGTGGTATTGTCCTGTAATCCCAGATACTTGAGATGATGAGATTAGTTCAAAACCTGTTTTGCTTACAAAGTAGATGTAAAGAAAGCTAGCATAACTAGGTTACACTGTTGTTGTTGTTGTTGTTGTTTTCAAAATATAAAATAAAAAAGACCTTGGGATGAATGCAACTCCATTAAGTATAACTGATACCTTCTGAAACAATCTATCCATTGATGCTCTGGTGGAGAGAGTTAAAGTGCTTTGCTATTTCTTTTACAATGCTCTTTATTCGGATAGTCATGCCAAATATGTTATTAGGAAAAAGGTCTATCTATATGCAAGCACATATATAGGTAGTTAACTAACTAAACAATAAAATAAATAAAAATGAGATGCTTAAATTTTGTTATAAAGTTAATTCAAATGTTTCAAATATCTAAATAAATAAGAAAAAAATGCTTAAAGAAAGAGTAGGATAAACATTTCACTGTAATGGATTTGTTGTAGAACAAAAAGAGTCACAGAAAAATTAGAAAATAATATTTAAATTATATTATATCTCATCTAGAAAAATGGTTTATAAGAGAATAATGTTAATAGGGTGAAAAGTTTATACACAGAATTTGAGCAAATTTTTAACTAATAAAAATAAAAAGGAAAATAACAAAATTTCACCAGTTTTCTGTGTCCATGGTAAGTAATTTTAGTAGTAATATAATTTCAATCTAATCATTTGGTAAAGGTTAATATTAATTTGGAATAGAAATTTCTCTAAAATACATGCAATGAAATGAAGAATAGCACATAATCCTGTCTTCTGAGATTATTTTACAGTGCTACAAATTTTTCTTAATATCTAGATTGTTCAATAGAAAAGGTAATGTGTCATAGCTCATATGTACAATAAAATGCAAAGTATATATGTTTAGAAGAATTATATTTGTTTTCATGAATATATTAAGGAGCTTAGCATATATTCTTTACAGGTTAGTGGTATGAGTATAATTATAGTGATAATGTTGAAATTGATGTGTGATCCTAGGGAAGAATGAGAAAGAAATATTTTGTCTTAACAGTGGTATGCTTATGTGTCAAGTTGACAAGGAATCAATTGTGTTGGCTAAGATTATGTCAACTTGACACAAATTAAAGTTGTCTGAAAGGAAGGAACCACAATTGAGAAAACGCCTCTATATGATCTGGCAGTAGAAGTAGTGGGAGTGGGTGGGTAGGGGAGCAGGGGTGGGGGTGGGGTATAGGGAACTTTCAGGATAGCATTTGAAATGTAAATAAAGAAAATAATAATAATAATAATAATAATAATAATAATAATAATAATAATAATAATAATAAAAGATCTGGCAGTAGGGCATTTTCTTGATTAGTGATTGATGGAGGAGAATCTAATTCATTATGGTTGATGCCATCCTTGGCCTTGTGGTCCTCTGCTCTATAAGCAGGTTGACCAAGGTGTAAACAGTTTTGCTCTGTGATTTCTGCATCAACACCAGAACACTTGCCTCCAAGTTCCTACCTGGCCACCAAGTTCTACACTTGATGATTTCCATGATGAACTGTTGTGCAGGATTAAAATTGAAATAAAACTCTTCTTTTCAAAATTACTTTTGGACATGGATGTGTTTGCACCATCACCCAAATATTAAGCCTAGTGATTCATAGCACACTTTTCAACATCTGTTCTAGTTTGGTTTTTGTTGCTGTTTTAAGTACAATAACCAAAAGTAATTTAGGGGAAGTAAGAGTTTATTACACATACAGATTATAGTTTATCATCAAAAGAAATCCAAGGAAGAAACTCAAAGTAGAAACTTGAAGCAAAAACCACAGAATACTTCTTACAGGCTTGTTTCCTCTGGTTTGCTCAGCTATTTTTCATATACAATTCAGGGCCACCTACCAAGAGTTGGTACACTCATAGTGGGTTAGCTTTCCACCATGAATTAACAATAAGAAATTGTGCCATATGCTTGGAATAGTAATGCATTCTTTTAGTTGTAGTACTAAGGAAGCAAAAAAAGGTAGATCTCTGTGAGTTCCAAGGTTGCCAGAGGTACATAGTGGGACCCTGTCTTTAAAATATATAAAGAGAGAGACAGAGAAGAAAAGAAATAAAAAGAGAAGAGAAGAAAATGCTCCCAAAACATGCCCACAGGCCAATCTGATAGAAGTATTTCCTCAATTGATTGTATATACCTCTTCCCTAATATGTCAATTTGACAATCAAGATCTGCCATCATAAGCTCAAATTTGATATGAGCAGAAAAGAGCCTCTATACAACATGTTATAATCAAATATTATACACTGTAAAATACCCCAATCAGTTCTCTTTATTTGGCCAAGACTGGAATTTTCTTTCAGACATAGAATGCTTTTCCTTTCTAATTCTAATTCTGTCATTCGTCATTACAGGATTGTGGGGAGTTAAGAACACCATGCATGAGTAGGGATTGATGAAGTCTCAAGTGAGTGTGTATTATTGACATGGCAACTCTGTCTTAGATCCACAGGAGATTGACAAAACAGTTCCTGACTGGTTCAAGCTTGTATTTGGCAAAACCTTACTCTGATCCATCTAAATAGTGACAGTATGTGCAAGTATAAATGTTTATGAGCAATTGCTCCCTATTTGCAAAAGCTGGCTAGCTTCATCTTCCCAGATATTTATAGCCTGAGACTACTGGCCAGCAGAAACCTCCTACAGAGACTACTAGGTAGTCCCTTGTCATGTGGGATACATAATAAATGCACTGTGGTTCTGCTTGTTACTACATAGTTGGTACAGCTCCATCAGAGTGTGCACACCCCACCTGATTCCACATTTTTTTCTGTGTCTGCATGTTTTTTCTTCATTCTTTCTTTGCCCTGGTGAGATCAAGGTGCAAAGTTATACATAAATGATATGCTAAAATTTTTACTAATTTTATTTTTCATGTATTTAATGAGCTAGCTCAGTAATTTAAAAAATATTACAATAATTATATTATCCTACATACATACTATTGCCTCCCTATAAACCCTCCCATGTTCCTCTCCTTGACCTCACTCAAATTCATGGACTCTCTTTTTGCTAATTGGTTATGGACATTGATACATATATGTTCCTGAACACATAAACAAAACCAGTTCAGTCTGTATGCCTGTGTGATGGTTCGAATAGGAATACTCCCTATAGGCTCATATATTTGAATGTTTTGTCATTAGAGAATTGTGCTACTTCACCGAGATTGGAATATATATGGCCATGTTAGAGAAAGTGTGTCAGTGAGGATGGGCTTTGGGCTTACAAATGCTCAAGCCAGCCCCAGTGTCCCTCCCTCTTCCTGCTACCTAAAGATTTGGATGGAGACCTCTCAGCTACCTCTCCAGCACCATGAATACCTGTGTGCCACCATGCTTCCTACAATGATGACAATAGACTAGAACTCTGCAAAGCAAACCACAATTAACATCTTTCCTTTATAAGAGTTACTGTGGTTAAGCTGTCTCATCATAGCAATAGAACACTTACTTAGATAGTATGTGTTCAGGGCTGACCATTTGGTATCAGACAATTCATATGTTATTCCCCTAAAAAGACATTTTTTTCAATATTCATATTCCTTAGTTGTGTTTAGTTATTTGTCTAGGGTAGAAGACTAATAGACATTTCATGATCCACTTTGGCATATCTATTTGCTTCATTCTTGTTCAGCTCATGTCTTGGGAATCATGCTGTTGAACCCTTTCTTCGCCTATACAAAAGAACATTAAAAATATATGTATTAATATACCACCATGTCAGGTTTTGATATATAATTTCAAACTCTATATACCATACTGTGATACATATACCAGAGAGATTTTCCTAACAATAACCTTGATGTCATGTTTTATATTTGCTGCAGATATGATAACCAGACTATCAGCTATGTTTCTTCTATCATTTTAATCTTTTTTCCATAGGCAATGATAACAGATTAATAATTGACAGTGGTTTCTAAGTTAAGGATGAAGGCATTTTTTTAATGAGGATGTATCATGGCTATATTTTGAAAAGAAAACTTTTGTGGTCAAGTCTATTTCATGTTCTGTATATTTCTTGTACATTGATAGGAACCTTCTTTAGGTTAGGGAAATTTTGTTCTATTTCATTTTATTTTCTGGGATTTTTATCTTGGCTTCTGCTTTTTTCTCTAGTTCTATTATTCAAATACTTGGTCTTCACATATTGTCGCAGATTGCCTGGATAATTTGCAGCTGGATTTATCTGTCTGTTTATCTATCTATCTATCTATCTATCTATCTATCTATCTATCTATCTATCTATCTATCTATCTATCTATCTATCTACCTATCTATCTATCTATCTATCTATCTATCTATCTATCTATCTATCTATTTTATATTTAACATTTTCTTTGACCAAGGTATCCATTTTTTTTTCTTGTTTTCAATACTTTGGATTCTTTCTTTTAGCTCTTGTATCTTGTTGGTGGTGTTTTTGAGGTTCCTGTTTTAGTTCCTAAATGTTTCATTTCCAGTTTTCCCTCTGTTTATATTTTCTTAATTGATTCTATTTCTACTTTCAGGTCTTAAACAGTTTTAGTCACTTAACTTCACTATATATTTTTGTTTTCACAGATTTTGTTAATGGGTTTATATTCTTATCCTCTTTATGGACCTCTGACATATTCATCATAGGTATTTTTAACTCTTTGTGTTTTGCTTCAGCTATGTTGTATAATGCAGAGATTATTATAATAGAGTTTATAGGCTCCAGTGATGACATATTGTCCTGATTTTTATTGACTGCCTTTATACTGATATCTAGGCATCTGGGATAGTGATTATTATAATTCTAAGTTGTTATATATGATTCTTTGGTTTCTGTTGCCCTTGCTGGTTGCTAGTAGAGTGTGGTGTAAAAAAATGCTTCTGAGATCCTGCGAGACATAACACTTGGTAGAAACATAACATAATCCTGGGTAGAAAGCAATTCTAGGTATTAGAAGCTGACAGAAATGGGGATAGGTTAAGAGGCATGGTGTCAATATGGTCCACAAGAAAGATGAAATTAGGGTGTGCCACCAGGATCTATGTAGACCCTTTGCAATGGGGGTAGACAGGAGCGGGGAGGACATAAAATGTAATTTGCTGCAGTTTGTGGATGAGACTGAAGAATTGGAATTGGAGGCAAGGAGGGAAAGTGAAACTACCCTATCTCATTCCCTGGACCTGTGACCAGTAGGTTTCCAGATGGTGCTTGCAGAATTTGGAGGCTGAGACAAAGGGATGTTGTGATGAAGTGAGGTTGTAGGGAATATGTAGATAATATGCTGAGTATAGGGTGGAGACGAGGGAAGAAAGCAGAAGGTGCTGCTGGGGATGGATTGGGGATTGAAATAGAGAATAGAATGCAAAGACTGCCTACCTGATTCTGTCATAGCCCTTTGCTTTATAGAGATTCAAAAAAACCCAAAACAAAACAAAAACAAAAACAAAAACAAAAAAAAAAACAACTTAGGAAAGGAAAATGAGTAACATTAGGATTTAAATAATCAGATGTAGTATGCAAACAAAACAGAATGAAAGACTAGGATGCATGAAATATATGGTGGTTAATATAGAGAGCTAGTACATGTGGCAGGAAAAAAGAAATGTTAGACCTGATACTGTAGAATAGGTAATTCTAAAAACTACACACACACACACACACACACACACACACACACACACACACACACACACATATATATATATATATATATACATATATNATATATATATATATATATATGTAGTTTTCACTCACAATAAACTTTAAAAGTGGCTTTAAAATATTTGACATTGTTAAAAGACTAAATAGGCTATCATGTAAACAGTAACACTATAAGTGAAGTTTTTTTGTGCACAAATTATAATGATATAAGGCTGTGAACAATGTAGACCTTTTTCAATTATTTTATAGTAATTGTCAAGAGCTGTAAATTGTAATTACCTTTAAATTCAATAAATCTTCATTACTATAGTTATTCACTTGATAGGCAGCTACTGATTCAGTTCATAAAATTCTGACATTTGTCATCAGCTAAATTGTGAATACATCTTCAGCACTCCTATGTTTCCTCTAGTCCTTTGAAAATGCTAAGAAAACACTGCAAAAATTTAAGGCACACAGAGGGAAGATAAAATGATTGGTCTAAACAATAATGATATGGTGTATTCAACTCTTCACTCTCTGCAAAATTGTATTGATTTTAAATATGAAGCTATTGTACTAACAATTCTATTACAAAATTGATTATATATGCAAATAGTACTTCAGAACAACAATCCATAAAGAGGAAGGATATATACACTAGTGAATGAAGAGAAAATTAAATGTGTCACAAATAAACCCAGTATAAATCCCACAGAGAGGAAAGTTAAAAATTAGAAACATGAGCACGACATGCCTAAACATCTGAAAAAATGCATACTTATTTTACAAATCATGACAGAAGTGGAAGATCACTCATTCAAGTTGGAGATTAAATTCTCTCCGGGAGAGATGGATGAAAAAGTATAATTTTATGCTCTCAATACAGCAGGTACATCAGATAATAGGATCCAATAATGCATATACTTTCAATACATAAAATAGACGTTTTAAACATAATTAGGAAAGGAAAAAGGAGAATAGTTAAGTATATGAGGCTTGAGAATGAAAAGAGAAAGTCAACCTGGACATGCTAGAGTAACAGATTGCTTCTACTTAACTAAAATAACTAATAAAACCTCTTCCTGTACTTATTGTATTCAGCTATCTCTTTGTCTCAGACATAGCCATGGTAGAGGTTTGGCAGCCTATTTACCTATTGCCTTACATACTCTTTAATTTATGAGCAAACATATGGTGCTAAGCATGCTAACTTTGAAATACTTTTTTACTAACTTTCAGAGAAAAATCCGTAGAAAACACAGCTTTTTAAGTATGATAATGTCTCTAGTGAAAGAAACATTTCTCATGAAGAGGAAAAACATGTAAATATTTCAATGTCTGATAAATATGACTATTTGTTGTATTTGGCATGCATTGGTTTTATTTCTCAGCTTTACCTAACAGAAGTAGTAAACACATATAAGCCTGTAACCCTTTCTTCTACTTCATACCTTCTTCCACTTTGAGGAAGGCCTATAATACAGTATTGACATTGCAAAATTCTACAACCTAGCATTTTCTCCTTGAAGATTAAAAGGCATTTGAAGAATCAAGACATGAAAAATGTAGAGATTCCAGAGAGATCTTTCTCCTTGTACCATTCAGTCTCTTAAAAGTATTTGCCTAACTCCGACAAATAATATTGCCCACATTTCATTAATCCAAACTCAATCATATTTCCACTTACCTTCATAAGGTGATGATTTTAGTGTATTTTATTTTTGATTTTTCAAGACATGCTTTTACTGTGTCACCTTGGTTATTCAAGAACTCATTCTATAGACCAGGTCTGCCTTTGCCTCCAGAGTGCTGGGATTAAAGGTGGATTTGCTTTCACTGCAGGGTTCTGAATTCCTTTACTAGGAAAAATTCAGAAAAGTCACTGTATGAAGTAAACCACATTTTCTCTTACCTGACACATCAATTCAATACAATAATTTCTCAGAATTACTAATAATGGATCATTTGAGTGATGAATAGTTAAACACTGAAAGTGAACAGTGAGTCTATAATTATGGCATTATAAGGGTATTTGTGCCTTAATAAGAAGTGTAGAACAGAATAGGATTAATTATAATTGAAAGCATATGAGAATGTTATCACATAAAATTAATTTTCTTAAATGAAGCAAGATTCTTTCTTTTGGGAGGTGGCTAGTCTCCTATCATATATTTCCCAATGGACATAGTTACGACAGTATATAATGTAGTAGTAGAAACTAATTATTTAGTTAACTCATTAGAAAAGATTAGCTAATTAAAACCACCATCACCCATTGATATCTTGGAAAACTCATTTACTGAGACAATGGGATATTAGATGGGTTGAATTTGTTAACGGTTAACAGGAAAAATAAAAGATACAGAGCACTTCTTAAGTACTGATAACTCTATGAAATTTCTCAAAGGAATGAGGAGAAAAGGAGCCAGTATTTAATATCAATTTTCTGCTTGCCAACTGTCTAATTTACAACAACACTGTTGGACTTATTTCACATGAGGCCATATAAGACATTGACTATCTTAGGAGACATAGGAATAGACGAGTCAATGATCGGGGAAATGATTTCTAAGTGGATACTTTGGAGCTGTTATACAAACTTCAACTGTTTGTGAAAACATAGTCATTGTAATGACAGCAAGCAGGCTGCAAGTAATGAAAAGCTTAGTATAATTGGTATTACTTTCTGTATACAGTGATTAATAAACTAAAACCCTGTTTTTCAGAAAACTCACATTTTAACTAGAATGTAAGTGACTATATTTTGTGGTCAACAGTGATACAAAGGAGATCAGAATGAACTGATTGGTTAATCTGAATCTAATCAGTGAGCTATGTGTGTTGTATCCTTAATTCTATTTACTGCTTATACTTTTGTACATATTGGAGCATCTCAGAATCCCTAGAAGATGAACTAGATCATATAATATAATCTTTGGAAATTATTACAGAGCTTACTTTCCATGTATCTATAGACATTTGTATTCATTAAGAATACTGGTTTATAGTCCCTCAGTGGTTTTTGTACTTGCTTTTGGTACTAAGGAAAACTTTGCTTCATGGAATATATTTAAAAGTAATCATTGAGATAAGAAACCCTTTTGGACTTTCCAGAGATGGAGCTTTCCCACATCAAAAGTTCAGCAGTGTAATATAAAAGGATAAGAGTTCTTTAAACATGACTATGAAGAGAAGCCTGAAAGACAATTTACATGACGTCAAAAATCATATAATCTAGCACTCTAATTCTCAGAAGCAAAGTAACATTTAAAGGAATTTCCTATATTTTCCAGCTTAGTCTCAGGATCCAAAGTTAGTAGGTGTCTTAAGAATGTCCTAGAGTTAACCTTACTTGTGGTATAAAAATTTGTGTTTATTGATGTGATAAATACCCAAGAAGCATTTATGTGTATGGATGAAGTAATGACATCTAGTGATTCCCTACTCTTTATTCTTTTGGTCTCTACTCCAGGCTCTGAATACAATTACTCTACAACCATCTGTTTTCACACTGACATATTTGAATGGATGTACCCCTTCTTTATTTATTATTTTGTTTATTTACATTTCAAATGCTATCCCAAAAGTTCCCTATACCCTCCCCCTGCCCCTGCTCCCCTACCCACCCACTCCCACTTCTTGGTCCTGGCCTTCCCCTGTGCTGAGTCACATAAAGTTTGCAAGACCAAGGGGCCTCTCTTCCCAATGATGGCCGATTAAGCCATCTTCTGCTACATATGCAGCTAGAGACACAAGCTCAAGGGGTACTGGTTAGTTCATATTAGTGTTCCACCTACAGTGTTGCATCCCCCTTCAGCTCCTTGGGTACTTTCTCTAGCTCCTCCATTGGGGGCCCTGTGTTCCATCCAATAGCTGACTGTGAGCATCCACTTCTGTGTTTGCCAGACACTGGCATAGCCTCACAAGAGGCCGCTATATCAGGGTCCCCTGAGCAGAATCTTGCTGGGATATGCATTGGTATCTGGGTTTGGTGGCTGATGATGGAATGGATCCCAGATGGGGTAGTCTCTGGATAGTCCATCCTTTCATCTTAGCTCTAAATTTTGTCTCTGTACTTATATCCTTTCATGGGTGTTTTGTTCCTTATTCTAAGGAGGAATGAAGTATCCACACGATGGTCTTCCTTCTTGGTTTTCTTGTGTTTTGCAAAATGTATCTTGGGTATTCTAAGTTTCTGGGCTAATATTCACTTACCAGTGAGTGCATATCTAGTGACTTCTTTTGTGATTGGGTTACCTCACTAAGGATGATATCCTCCAGATACATCCACTTGCCCAAGAATTTCATAAATTCATTGTTTTTAAAAGCTGAGTAGTACTCCATTGTATAAATGTACACAGTTTCTGTATCCATTCCTTGATTGAGGGACATCTGGGTTCTTTCTAGCTTCTGGCTATTATAAATAAGACTGCTATGAACATAGTGGAACATGTGTCCTTATTACCAGTTGGAAGATCTTCTGGGTATACGCCCAGAAGAGGTATTGCTGGATCCTCTGGTAGTACTATGTCCAATTTTCTGAGGAACCACCAGACTGATTTCCAGAGTGGCTGTATAAGCTTGCAATCCCACCAGCAATGGAGGAGTGTTCCTTTTTCTCCACAACCTCGCCAGCATCTGCTATCACCTGAATTTTTAATCTTAGCCATTCTGACTGGAGTGAGATGGAATCTCAGGGTCGTTTTGACTTGCATTTCCCTGATGAGTAAGGATGTTGAACATGTTTTCATGTTTTTCTCAGCCATTCAGTATTTCTCAGTTGAGAATTCTTTGTTTAGTTCTGTACCCCATTTTTAAAGGGGTTATTTGAATTCCTGGAGTCCAGCTTCCTGAGCTCTTTTTATATATTGGACATTAGTCCTCTATCAGATTTAGGATGGTTAAAAATCCTTTCCCAATCTGTTGGTGGCCTTTTTGTCTTGTTGACAGTGTCTTTTGACTTACAGAAGCTTTGCAATTTTATGAGGTCCCATTTGTCAATTCTTGATTTTACAGCACAAGCCATTGGTGTTTTTTTTTTTTCCCCTGCAATAAAAGTTGTTGTTCACATCATACAGAGTCACAACTATGAAGATGTTTCTCAGTCACAGTTGATTTCTAGACCCCTAGTCTGTCTTCCTGGTACTAAAAGTGTCTACATTCTGTACTAGAAAAGAAGATATCAAATGAGCCTTGGTGCTGTATAAAAGTAACAGGGATTCTCCTGAACATACAGTAAAGTCACCTAGGATACATGTTTGGGTATACCACTGATAATATTTTCAGAAAGGATTAACTGAGGAGTCAAATCTTGCCTAAGTGTATTGAGATTATACTATAGCCTGAACTTAGGTAAGGCCCAAAATTCCTCTCTATTTCCTTAGTGTACATACAATAAGATGATCTGTTCTAACAATATTAAGTTCCTATCATGAAGATTGCCTACCATAGTTTATTCACCTCAAACTTTGAGCTCAATCACCCAAAATCCCACAAATTTTTCTTCAGTTTAGTGGTTTCAGTTAGGCTTTTTGTTACAACAAATAGAAACGTCACATAATAAATTATTCTATCCATTTTTACTTTCCCAATCCAGCTTCTGGTAACCAACATTACACTATCTGTTTGTACAAGAATGCTTTTTAAAAATCGTGCATATGACCTTTCTTCTAGCCCACTTACTACCAGGGCCAAATTAGTGGTCAGATTCCAACCCACACCTAGAGCTTGCATTCCTCCCAAGGAGGTTCATAGAAATAAAAGACACAGGTGAGAATTCCCTTGTCCAAATACCCACACTAGCTGGGACAACCATCAGGCCAAGCTGACTCCAGACCCACCTCCCCCACCCTTACCCCCTGAGCTCCATCCTTCTTCTAGCCTGCTTCCTACCCAAGCCAGATTTGTAGACAGATACCCACCCTCATGCCATAACCTGATTGCCTTCTAGTAGGTATGCTATAACCAAAGACATAGAGCTCAGCTGACACAGACTCAATCTCCCTTTTGAGTTACATCTTCCAGTCTGGTCAGATCAGCAGGTCCAATAGCTTCAATTCTCCACAGCCTATCTACTGGCCAGGTGGCCCAAAGTAACTAAGGACATAGGCTGTCTGTCTCCAAGGAAGTCTACAGCAACCAGGGACACAAGCCTGCTCTGACTTGAGACACAGGAGGCCCACCCTCATCAGTGTCAGCACTGCTGGCCTCCTAGTCAGAGACAACTGGGGCATTTAACACCAGAGATAACCAGATGCCCAGAGGCAGGCACAGATAAGCGACAGAATCCAATGAAATGTAACACCACAAGAATCCAGTTCTTCTACCACAGAAAGCCGTGGATACCCCAATAGGCCTGAAAATCAAGACTTAAAGTATCATCTTATGAAGATAATAGACACCTTTAAAGAGTATATATAAATAACTCACTTGAAAAAAATCCAAGAAAACATGAGTATATTGGTAAGAAGCATTTAAAAGGGAAACAAATAAATCCCTTAAAAATACAGAAAAATACAGTTTAGTCAGTGCAGGAATTGCACAAAACAGTCCAAGATCTAAAAATAGAAATAGAAACGTCTACGGCCATACCACCCTGAACGCGCCCGATCTCATCTGATCTCGGAAGATAAGCAGGATCGGGCCTGGTTAGTACTTGGATGGGAGAAATAGAAACAATAAGGAAAACACAAAGGGAGGCTGCCCTGGAGATGGACAACTTAGGAAAGGTATCAGGAGCTACAGATGCAAGCATCACCAACAGAACACAAAAGATATACAAGAGATCTCAGGTGTAGAAGATACCATAGAATATATTGACACAACAATCAAAGAAGATTCAAAGGGCAAAAACCTACTAACCTAAAATATCAAGGAAATTCAAGATACAATGAAAAGATCAAACCTAAGAATGATAGGAATAGAAGCAGGTGAATAATTCTAGCTCCAAGAGTCAGAAAACATCTTCAACAAAATCATAGAAGAAAACTTACCTAACCTAAAGAAAGAGATGGCTATAAATGTACAAGAAGCTATAGAACACTAAGTAAATTGGGCCAGAAAAGAAAATTCTTTTGTTGCATAATAATCAATACAGTAAATACACAGAACAAAGAAATAATATTAAAATCTATAAGTGAAAAAGGCCAAGTAACATATAAAAACAGACCTATCAGAATTACACCAGACTTCTCAAGAGAATCTGAAAGCAAGAAGATCCTGCATAGTTGTCATCTAGACTCTAAGAGAAAACAAAGGACAGGCCAGGATACTATACCCACCTAAAATTTCAATCACCAGGTGTTATGCCCCAATTCTGTGGGAAACCCAGGAGAGCTCAAGAACTGCAAAGTCTGATGAAATTGTGCATATGAGTCTTTTTATTGTTTTTGAATCAGACTCAGATTGAAAACCTTCCCACAGTGCAGGACAGGAGTGCAACCCTGAGCTTGGGAGGCTTGGCACTTATGTAGAGCATAATTACCGATTCTTTGACAACTTAGCGTGATGGGTGGAGGTGGATGAGGCAAGTCATAATTCAAACAGGATAACATATGGTAGGGTAGAATTGTGTGGCTGAGAAGGGGATTCTTCTGACCTAAGGATTATCTTTATGGGCCTATCAGGAACTAGCTTTATGACCAGCCAAAACTGTCTGTGACCCTTAATCACTTCACTTCCATGATTCCAACATGGGACCCTAATCTCCTTTTTTTCCAAGGACAGGCACCAACTGCACCTGGGAAGTGTCCAGCCAAGTTATTAGGGAGACTGCTAGCCTCAGTGATACAGACTAGAGGGAGGCTATCATCTGTCTTACTCAAGCTTCCACCTGTGGCTCCTGGAGTTCTCTTAGAGCAGCCAGGAAGGGGAAGGAAGCTTTGTGCTTACTGTAGGAAGGAGCAGGGGGTAAGGGTAGAGGAACTTCTGTGGGAAGGCGCAGAGGCAAACTGTCCAAATACACACACTGAAGTCTCTTTGATAGGGTTTCTAAGAAATATAACAAATAATAGCAGAAAGTTAGCATCCGCGAATTGAGGACTACATCACATGAATGGAGAAACCAAGATATTCTATGACAAAAGCAAATTTAAACACTTTCTCTCAACTAATCCAGGCCTAAATAAGTTACTGGATCTAACTCTTCAATTCAAGGAGGGTAACTACTTCTAAGAAAACATAAGAAATTAAACATTTCACAACAAACCCTAAGAAGAGAATCATATACTCTCCAGCAACCAAAATAACAGGAACTAACAATCACCTGTCTTTATTATCTCTTAACATCAATGAACTCAACTCTCCAATAAAAATCATAGGCTAACAGACTGGATGTGAAACATAATCCAACATTTTGATGCATAAAGAAATACACCTCAGTGACAAAGAAGGATACTACCTCAGATTAAAAGGTAGAAAAAAAATTTCCAAAGAAATGGTCCCAAGAAATAAGCTGGAATTGGCATTCCAATATTCAATAAAATAAACTTTCAAACGAAAGTTACCAAAAAGAGATGGTGAATGACCTTTCATATTCATCAATGGAAAATTCCACCAAAAGGATGTCTCAATTCTGAACGTCTGTGCCCTAAATAGAATGGCATCCACATTCATAAAAGAAATTAAACCTCAAAACACACATTGAACCCCACACAATAATAGTGGGAGACTTAAACACCCCATTCTCACCAATGGTTAGGTAATTGAAACAGAAAGCTAGCCTCGGCTGTGGCTGTTTCTGTAACCCTGGCTGTCTTTGCTCTGCCTCATCTCTCCACACAGGAAGAGCTGAGTGTATCCCACAACATCTTACTGACCTGAAACATACTCTGAGTCTCAGGCAGCAGTTCTATCTCCAGCACAATTATAGTGCGGGAACACAGGCCCTGTGTGTACCTTCTCTAGGGGAAAAGGAGAAATTGCTTTTGATCCTTGTCTGCTGTTATCAAATTTGCTCCCTAACTAATCAGAAAGTGTTCTTGCTGCAAATTTTTCAGCCACATGTTACTGCAAGACTATCAATAAATAATGACAGAAATCCCCAAATGTTAGAAAGATTAAAACAAAGAAAAAAAAAAAAAAAAAAAAAAAAAAAAAAAAAAAAAAAAAAAAGAAAATCAACAGAGACACTGTGAAAGTAGTAGAGGTTATAAACCAAATGTATTTAACAGATGTCTACAGAACATTACTCCCCAAAACAAGAGAATATACCTTCTCAGCGTTTCATGGAACCTTCTCCAAAATTTATCATAAAATTATACATAAAACAAGCCTTAACAAATACGAGAAGATTGGAACAATCCCATATATTTATTCTATCAGATCAGCATAGACTAAGTTTAGACTTCAATAACAGCAGCAGCAGCAACAACAACAACAACAACATCAACAACAACAACAAACAGAAAGCCCACATACTCATGAAAACTAGAGTTCTCTGCTTAATAACATGGTCAGGGAAGAAAAAAAGAAATAAAAAAACTTTATATGATTCAATGAAAATGAAGACATCATACTCAAACTAATGGGACACAATGAAAGCAGTGTTAAGAGGAAGATTTACAGCTCTAACTGCCTTCATTACTGAGAGATTCCATGAAAGCATCTTAACAGCACAACTGAAAGCTCTAAAACAGAAAGAAACAAACACATGCAAAAAGAGTAGAGGGCAAGAAATAGTTAAACTCAGAACTAAAATCAACCAGGTAGAAAAACAACCAGGAGAAAAACAGCAAGACAGGTAAACCTTTAGCCAAACTAAATAAAGGGCACAGACAGAGTATTCAAATTAACATAATCAGAAATGAAAATGGAGAGTAAACAATAGAAACTGGGAAAATTAAAAAGAAATTATCAGATCCTACTACAAAAGCTTATACTCTGCAAAACTGGAAAATCTAGATGAAATGGATGATTGTCTAAATAGATACCATGTACCAAAATTAAATCAAGATCAGGTAAACTATACCTGATTGCATAAACCCTAAGAAAATAGAAGCCATCATTAAAAGTCTCCCAGAGGGGCTGGAGAGATGTCTCAGTGGTTAAGAGCACCGACTGCTCTTCTGAAGGTCCTGGTTATCCGTAATGAAATCTGACTCTTCTGGAGTGTCTGAAGACAACTACAGTATACTCACATATAATAAATAAATAAATAAATAAATAAATAAATAAATAAATAAATAAATAAATAAATATTTAGTAGGGCGAGGTGGGGCACGCCTTTAATCCCAGCACTCGGGAGGCAGAGGCAGGCAGATTTCTGAGTTCGAGGCCAGCCTGGTCTACAAAGTGAGTTCCAGGACAGCCAGGGCTATACAGAGAAACCCTGTCTCAAAAAACCAAAAAGAAAAAAAAAAGTCTCCCAGATAAAGACAAAAACAAATAAACAAACAAAACCCTCAGGGCCAGATGGTTTTAGTGCAGAATTCTACCAGACTTTCAAAGGACAACTAATAACAGTACTCTTAGATCAAATAAACTTCAAAAAAGAAGAATCTCAGATGGCTGAGAAGCACTTAAGAAAATGTCCAAAGCTGGGCATGGTGGCACATGACTTTAATCCCAGCACTTGGGAGGCAGAGGCAGGCGGATTTCTGAGTTTGAGGCCAGCCTGGTCTACAAACTGCCAAGACAGCCAGGGCTACACAGAGAAACCCTGTCTCGAAAAAGAAACAACAACAACAACAAAAACAAAACAACAACAACAAAAAACAAAAAGAAAAGAAGAAAATGTTCAAAGTCTTTAGTGATCAGAGAAATTCAAATTGAAATGAATCCTTGACTCTGCATTACACCAATCAGAACAGCTCAGATCAATAACTTTTGTGACAGCACATTCTATTAAGGATATGGAGAAACAAGAAAACTCCTGCATTGCTGGTGGGATTTCAAGTTAGTACAAGCAGGTGTTTCCTTCAAAAATTGAAAATAGTTCCACCAAAAGACCTAGCCATACCACTCTTGGGCATATACCCAAATGATACCCTGTCATACAATAAGGACATATACTCTACCATGTTCATAGCAGCCTTATTTGTGATAGCTAGAAGTTGAAAATAACCCAAGTGTCCCTCAGTGGAAGAATGGATACAGAAAATGTGGTACATTTACACAATGAAGTACTACTCAGCTAAAACAAATGATGACTTCATGACATTTTCAGGCAAATGCATGAAGCTAGAAATTATCATCCTGAGTGAGGTAACTCAGACCTAAAAGGTCATACATGGGATGTATTCACTGATTAGTGGAGATTAGCCAAAAAGTACAGAATACTTAGGTAATAACCCACAGACTCTAAGCGTAATTAGCAGAAAGACCCAAGACAGGATGTTTCAATTCTACTTAGGATTGGGAAGGAAATAATCATGGGAGGCTGAGGGAGGGAGGGACCTGGGTAGGACAGGGAAGGAGAAGTGGGAGAGGGAGGAGAAAAGGGGAACAGGATCAGGTATTGGGGGGGGGACCTGGAAGAAGCCCAGAAGACCAAGAGAATGAATGGAGATAAGCATCAGGGGATGAGATATGGGGGGACCCTCTAAATAGTACCATGGACCTTGTAGGTAAGAGACTCTAAAGACATATTGGGGGCAACCTTAGACAAAATGCTCAACATTGGGGAGAGAGAGATAGACCACTGGATAGACAGGCTCTCAAGTGGAGGGACAGAGTTATTAACCCACAGTGAAAATTTCTGGCCCAGAACAAATTTGTCTGTCTAAAAGAACTGTAGGGACAAAAATGGAGAAGAGACTGAAGGAAAGGCAGTCCAATGACTGGCCCAACTTGTGATAAAATATAATGGGAGGGCATCAAGTTCTGACACTATTACTGATGTGCTTACAGAGAGGAAGGAGCCTGGTATGGCTGTCTCCTGAAAGACCCTACCAGCAGCTAAGACAGAAGCAGATACTTATACCCAACCATTGAACTGAAGTAGGAGACTCTTGTCGTTGAGTGAGAAGGATTGAAGAACCTAAAGGGGAAGTCAACTCCATAGGAGGACCAGCAGTCTCAACTTACCCAGAGCCCAAGGATTTCCTAGAGACTGAGACACATACACCTGCCAGTCTGAGGTCCCTGGCACATATATAGCAGAGGTCTTCCTATTCAGTCCTTAGTGGGAGAAGATGTGCTTAATTGTTGAGAGAGACACGTAAGGCCTCAGGGATAGGGGAGTTTGGGAAGCACCCTCTCAGAGACAAGGGCAAGAAGGAATGGGATGAGAAACTTTGGGGAGGGGTGAGAGGGAGGAAAATGAAGAAAATGTTTATAAATAAAATAATAAAAATTGAAAAATTAATTGTATATCTTATGATATGAAGACTGAATGTTCCTCAGAGGCTCTTATATTGAAAGCTTGGTTCCTAGATAATGGTGCTATTTGGAGGTGTGGAAAAGGTTTTAGGAAATCAGGGATTTTAGAATAAGTTAGTTTCTTGGGGGTGTCTTAGAATGTTATCTTGCTGTGGGCCCCTTTCTATCTCTTTCTGTTTCTTGTCGCCATGTTCTCAGCCATTTTTGTCTTCCTTATGATCCCTACAATTGTGTTCTGGCTTAATATGCATACATTTCTCAATGATAACAAACTGAATTATCTGAAACTGTGAGCCAAAAGTAATCTTTCCTTCTTTTGAATTAGGTATGTGTAGTGGCTATTCCTGGTTGTCAACTTGACTATATTTGAAATGAACTACAATCCAGAATTGGAAGGCTCACCAGTGAACCTAATCTGGAGACTGAGA
>NC_034613.1:100627457-100672609 GCF_900095145.1 Mus pahari | reverse complement strand
TCATCAATAAATTCCTTTACTATATAGAGACTATCTGTAAGTTCTGTGACTCTAGAGAACACTGACTAATACAGTATGTATCATAGTAATAAAATAATATTGTATTCAGTGAGATGTAGAAGAATGTTCATCTAGGAGCACAGCTGCTCTGGCAAGAGATCATATCTGAACACTTTCCAGGTCTATATGATCTGGCCAGAATGCAGACATGCCCTGGTTTTACAACTTTTCTCCCTAACATTAAAGGTAAGATTCATTTGTAGAAGGAAACAGCCATGTTTGAATAGGACAGCTAATTGAGGGGCAGAAAAAAGGGATGAATGAGAGACAGATTGACAGAATGAGTCAGAGATAGGATATGCCCAACTCTTGTGAGAATAGCATATGAAAGAGAGGCTACTTAAAAGCAGCACACAGAGAAAAAAGGTAGTACATATGTTTGTGCATGGGAATATTGCCAGGAAAATTTTGCAGAGATAAGGTACAGAGAGAACAAGGTAGAGAGAGGTGAAGACAGAATGAGCCAGAGAATGAGCTACAATATTAGAACACATTGACAAAGTTAGTATAATGCCAAGCAGAGCAATTAAGTGAGAAGCCTAGAGAAACCTATTTGAATTAGTCAGTTTTGAAAATTATGTTATATGCAAGCTAGAAATTTCCACGCCTAGGCATAGGGATAGTTAGAAGAGAAAAAGAAATTCTCTGGGCTCATCCTAAGGAGTGTTTTTGTTTAGCTTGGTACAGCTCTTATCTCACCTCTTAATCTGAGAAAATGAAAGCAATGTTTACAATGAGATCCTGCAGCATTGTTTTCAGTGCCTGTTCTATTTCACTTTGATAACATCTAATTTCATCTGTAGTTTAAACTGCCATAATTTCCTATTTTGAAATTGTATAGTTTCTACTTGTTTACTCTTAAGTTGATGGCTACTTCAGCTGCTTTCATACAGCAGCTATCACAACTAAAGTTCTTTGACTATAAACTTAGAAGTAGGATTACTCAATAACTTCATAATCCCATTTTTCCATTTTTGAAGAACATCATTTTTAAAAGACTTATTAATTTATGATATCATGAACAATGTAAAAGCTTCCGTTTTCTATAACCTAGGTACATGTGGTATCACTCGGCATTTGACAATAGACATTTTAATAGTCATGAGGTACTATATCACTGAAGTTTTATCATTGCATTAATAATGAACAATATTTAATGTTCCCTGCAATTGTGTTCTGGCTTAATATGCATACATTTCTCAATGATAACAAACTGAATTATCTGAAACTGTGAGCCAAAAGTAATCTTTCTTTTGAATTTGTTATTTCAGGTATGTATCATAGTAATAAAATAATATTGTATTCAGTGAGATGTAGTTGGCTAGTTTAATAGTCCTTTTGTTATCCATTCAATTTTTTATAAATATGCTCAGGTTTGTAGATGTTTAGTCATAAATTGTTTAATTGTTATTATTTTTCCCTACATATTTTAGATGTTAGTGTTTTGTTAAATATTTGATGTGAGAATATTTCTTTCTTCATCCAGAAAAATTTCTCTTCGTCCTGTCCTATTAATTATTTCCCATGCTTTATAAAAAGCTTTTCAATTAGAAAAAATCCTAGTTGCATGTACTGTTTTTTGTTTGTTTGTGTTTTAGTAGCTATAACCATAAAATTATTGTCCAGAAAAATTTATAAGAAACACATTCTGTATTTTCTTCTAGCACACTTGAAAGTATATCTTATAACTAGGGCCTATATTAAGCTTGAGTTGTTGTGCCTAACTTCTAGGTAGTATGAGAAGATGGTACATATCCATTATTCTATTACCAATGTTTAAAGAGATCATTCATTCTTCAGTGTTTATATTATACAAAATGTAAGTCAAGAAAAAAGCCACAATTGTAGTAAGACCAAAAATTTTATTTTTAAATAATTTTAATCATAAAGTTCAACAAATTTGTCATAAACTACATCCTTTTCATAAAAGAAATTGAGTAAAAGACAAATATATGAAAAGAAATCTATATAGATTAGAATACTTAATATTATTAGAACATTAATATTACACAAAGTAATATATCTAATTTCCTATGTTATTTTCATACCTGTACATGGGAGTGGGTACAGAAAGGTAGAGGTAGAGAAAAGGAGAGCATAATAAAAAGAGAAATTTAAAATAGATGGACACAGATATAAATGATAAAATTGCACAGATTCAGAAAATTCCCCATGTATCAAGGGAAATGAACAATCAAATACTACTATCCTACTAACAGAATGTGGCAATAAAATGGCTCACCTACATTTTGCTATACTCATAGTGCCTTGTTCAGTCAACACCCAGAGATGACATCCTGCAGCAGATGACAACAAATACAGAGATTGACAACCAAACAATATGCAAAGAATGAGAGACCTTGAAACAGAGCTCTAAAATAAATGTCTTCATCAAACCTCTCCCCTCAGTGATAAGGGAAATCTACAGCAGATGAGAGAGAAAGAGTATAAGAGCCAGAGGGGATGTAGGACATTGAAGAATCAAGGCCCTATAGACACAACAGGGTTGGTACACACATAAACTCATAGAGCAGCATGCAGAAAGTCTGCAGGGTTCTCCACCAAATGGGCTTCTGGAACAGAAGGGGAAGTGAATACATGTCCCCATCCAGTAACCCAAAGCAATTGCTAATGGATAGTTAAATCCAAGTGAAAAAGAATTTTTCTTAAAGGAAATCTCATTGGAAAAACAAATATCTCTTAAGTGTAGGTCTCTAGGTTTTATTTTTGTATTATAATGTTAAGCAAGAGTTTTACATTTTGCATATTGTTTGTTTATGTGTTTTTTAACCTTACAGTTTCTTTGTATATGTATTATGGTTTCCTGATTTGGGTTTTTGAGATTCCTCTGTATACAAACCCATGTGTCTGTGGCTTTATGAGTTCTTGGTGCTTTTTCTTCCTATCTTTTTCATATTTGGGAGTTTTGTCATATTAGAGTTTGTGTGTTTATTTCTCTCCTCTTATTTATTTTATTATTCCTCTGATGCCTACTTGTTTTCTTTAATATTTTTATTATTAGATACTTTCTTTATTTACATTTTAAATGTTATCCCCTTTCCTCCTTCCCCCTCCAAAAACTTCCCTATCCCATTTCCCCTCCCCCTGCTCACTAACCCACCTACTCCTGCTTCCCTGTCCTGGCATTCCCCTATACTGGGGCATGGAGCCTAGAGAGGACAAAAGGCCTCACCTCCCATTGATGTCCCACAAGGCAATCCTGTGCTACATATGTGGCTATAGTCTTGAGTCTGTCCATGTATACTCTTTGGTTGGGGGTTTAGTCCCTGGGAGCTCTGGAGGTACAGGTTGGTTCATATTGTTGTTCTTCCTATGGTACTGCAAACCCCTTCAAATCCTTGGGTCCTTTCTCTAGCTCTTCCATTGCGGAACCTATACTCAATCCAATGAATGGCTGAGAGCATCCTCTTTTGTATTTGTCAGGCATTGGCAGAGCCTTTCAGGAGACAGCTATATCAGGCTCCTGTCAGCAAGCACTTGTTGGCATCCACAAGAGTGTCTAGGTTTTGTAACTGTATATGGGATGGATCCCCAGGTGGGACACTAGCAGGATGGTCTTTCCTTCAGTTTCTGCTCCACACTTTGTATTTCCTCCCATGGGTATTTTGATTCCCCCTTCAAAGAAGGAGTAAATTATCCACACTGTGGTACAACCTCTTCTTGAGCTTCATGTTGTCTGTGAATTGTATCTTAGGTATTCTGAACTTCTGGGCTAATATCAATTTATCAGTGAGTGCATACCATGTGTGTTCTTTTGTGATTGGGTTACATCACTCAGGATGATATTTTCCAGTTCCATCCATTTGTCTAAGAAATTCATGAGTACATCATTCTTAAAAGCTGAGCAGTACTCCATTGTGTAAATGTACCACAGTTTCTGTATCCATTCCTCTATTGAGGAATATCTGGTTTCTTTCCAGCTTCTGGCTATTATAAATAAGGCTGCTATGAACATAGTGGAGCATGTGTCCTTATTACATGTTGAAGCATCTTCTGGGTATATGTCCAGGAGTGGTATAGCTGAGGCCAGTTTTCTGAAAAACCGCCATACTGATTTCGAGAGTGGGGGTACCAGCTTGCAATCCCACCAGCAATGGAGGAGTTTTCCTCTTACTCCACCTTATTGCCAGCATCTGCTGTCACCTGAGTTTTTGATCTTAAGCATTCTGACTGTTGTGAGGTAGAATCTCAGGGTTGTTTAGATTTTCATTTCCCTGAAGACTAAGGATGTTGAACATTTCATGCGCTGTCTCTGTGCCATTCAGTATTCCTCAGTTGAGATTTTTTTTTTTTTATGAACTAACCAGTACCACCTGAGCTCATGTATCATGCATATGTAGCAGAAGATGACCTAGTTGGCCATCATTGGGAAGAGAGGCCCCTTGGTCTTGCAAACATTATATGACCCAGCACAGGGGAATGCCAGGGCCAAGAAGTGGGAGTTTGTGGGTAGGGGAGCAGGGGCGGGGGGAGGGTATAGAGAACATTCAGGATAGCATTTGAAATGTAAATAAGGAAAATATCTAATAAAAATGGGAAAAAAGAAATTAAAAGGTTTGAATTACAAAAAAAGGAGAATTCTTTGTTTAAATCTGTACCCCATTTTTTATAGGGTTATTTGTTTTTCTGGAGTCTAACTTCTTGAGTTCTTTGTATATATTGACTATTAGCACTCTATCAGATGTAGAGTTCGTTAAGATCTTTTCCCAATCTGTTGGTTGTTTTGTCCTATCGACAGTGTCTTTTGCCTTACAAAGGCTTGGCAATTTTATGAGATCCCATTTGTCAATATTTGATCTTAGAGCATAAGCTATTGGTGTTCTGTTCAGGAAATTTTCCCCTGTGCCCATGTGCTTGAAGCTCTTCCCCACTTTTTTCTGTTAGTTTCTGTGTATCTGGTTTTATGTGGCAGTCCTTGATCTACTTGGACTTGAGCTTTGTACAAGGAGATAAGAATGGATCAATTTGCTTTCTTCTACATGCTAACAGTCAGCTAAACCAGCACCATTTATTGAAAATACTGTCTTTTTTCCACTGGATGGTTGTAGCTCCTTTGTCAATGATCAAGTGAACATAGGTGTGTAGGTCATTTCTGGGTCTTCAATTCTATTCCATTAATCTACTTGCCTGTCACTGTACCAGTACCATGAAGTTTTTAATCATGATTGGTTGGTAGTAATACTTGAGGTCAGGGATGGTGATTCTACCAAAAGTTCTTTTATTGTTGAGAATAGTTTTTGCTATACTGGGTTTTTTATTATTCCAAATAAATTTTCAAATTGCTCTTTCTAACTCTATGAAGAATTGATTTCGAATTTTGATGAGGATTGCATTGAATCTGTAGATTGCCTTTGACAAGATGATCAGTTTTGCTATATTAATCCTACCAATCCATGAGAATGGGAGATCATTACATCTTCTGAGATCTTCTTTGATTTCTTTCTTCAGAGACTTGAAGTTCTTGTCATACAGATTTTTCATTTGCTTAGTTACAGTCACACCAAAATATTTTATATTTTTTTACTATTTTGAAAGGTGTTGTTTCCATAATTTATTTCTCAGACTGTTTATCCTTTGAGTTGAGGGAGGCCACTGATTTGTTTTAATTTTAATTAATTTTAATTATTTTAATTTTAAAATTAATTTGAATTAATTTTATATCCAGCCAATTTTCTGAAGGTGTTTCTCAGGTTTAAGAGTTCTCTGGTGGAATTTTTTGAGTTACTTTAGTATATTATTGTATCATCTGAAAATATTGATATTTTCCCTTCTTCCTTTCCAACTTGTATTTTGCTGACCTCCTTTTGTTGTCTAATTGCTCTGGCTAGGACTTCAAGTACTATATTGAACAGGTAGGGAAAGAGTGGACAGCTTTTTCTAGTCCCTGATTTTAGTGGGATTTCTTCAAGATTTTCTTCTTTTAGCTACTGATTTGCTGTCTGTCCCTTTTATTATGTTTAGTTATGGGCCTTGAATTCCTGATATTTCCTTGAATTTTATCATCAAGGGGTGCTGGATTTTAACAAATGTTTTCTCAGCATCTAATTAAATGATCATGTGTTATTTTCTTTGAGTTTGTTTATATAGTGGATTATGTTGATGGATTTTCATATAGTGAAGCATCCCTGCATCCCTGGGATGAAGCCTAATTGATCATGATGAATGATCATTTTGATGTGTTCTTTTATTCAGTTTTTGAGAATTTTATTGAGTAGTTTTGCATCAATAATCATAAGGAAAATTGTTCTGAACTTTTCTTTCTTTTTTGGGTATTTGTGTGGTTTATGTATTAGATTAATTGTGGCTTTGTAGAATGAATAGGGTAGTGTTTCTATTTCGTGGAATAATTTGAAGAATATTGGTATTAGGTTTCTTTGAAGGTCTGATAGAACTCTGCACTAAGCCCATCTAATCCTGGGCTCCTTTTGGTTGTTAATGAATGCTTCTATTTCTTGAGGGCTTATAGGACTGTTTAGATAATTTATCTGATCCAGATTTAACTTTGGTTCCTGGTATCTTTCTAGAAAATTGTCTATTTCTTTCATATTTTCCAGTTTTGTTGAGTATAAGCTTTTGTAGTAGGAGCTGATGATTTTTTTTTTGGACTTCCTCAGTTTCTGCTGTTATCTCTCCTTTTCAATTTCTAATTTTTTTGATTTGGATACTGTCTCTGTGCCCTTTGGTGATTTTGGCTAAGGGTTTGTTGATTTTATCAAAGAATCAGCTCCTTGTTTGGTTGATACTTTGTATAGTTCTTTTTGTTTCTACTTGGCTGAATTTAGTCCTTACTTAGTTTGATTATTTCCTTTGTCCTACTTCTCTTTGGTCTATTTCCTTCTCCTTGTTTTCGAGCTTTCAGCAGTGCTATCAAGTTCCTCATGTATGCTCTCTACAGTTTCTGTTTGGAAGCACTCATAACTATGAGTTTTCCTCTTAGCACCTCTTTCATTGTGTCTCATAATTTTGGATACATTGTGGCTTCATTTTCTACAAATTCTAAAGTCTTTAACTTCTTTATTTCTTCCTTGACCAAGTTATCATGGAATAGAGTGCTCTTCAACTTCCATGTATATGTGGGCTTTCTAGTATTTTTTTGTTATTGAAGAACAGTTTTTGTCTCTGATGACTTGATAGGATGTATGGCATTAGTTCTATCTTCTTTATCTGTTGAGGCCTGTTTTGTCACCAAGTATATGGTTGATTTTAGAGATGGCACAATGAGGTGCTGTAGAGATATGTTCTTTTGTTTTAGGATAAAAATGTTGTATAGATATCTGTTAAATCCATTATGCTCATAACTTCTGTTAGTTTCTCTGTGTCTTTGTTTAGTTTCTATTTCCATGATCTGTGCATTGATGAGAGTGGGATCTTGAGGTCTGGCACATATTTTGTGAGGTTCAATGTGTGCTTTGAGTTTTAGCAAAGTTTCTTTTACGAATGTGGGTAATCTTGCATTTGGAGCATAGATGTTCAGAATTGAGAGTTCATTTTGGTAGATTTTACCTTTGATGAATATGAAGTGTCCCTCATTATTTTTGATAACTTTAGGTTGAAAGTCGATTTTATTTGATACTGGAATGGCTACTCCACCTTCTTTCTTGGGAACATTTGCTTGAAAACATTTTTTCTAGTCTTTTTCCTCTGAGGTAGTATCTGTCTTTGTGACTGAGGTGAGGTTTCTGTATGCAGCAAAATGTTGGGTCCTATTTACATTGCCAGTCTATTAGTACTTTTCTTTTTATAGGGGAATTGATTCCATTGATATTAAGAGATATTAAAGAAAAATGACTATTGTTTCTTGTTATTTTTGTTGTTAAAGGTGGAATTAGGTTTATGTGGCTATCTTTTGGTTTGTTAAAAGAAGATTATTTTCTTGCTATTTCTAGGGTGTAGATTTCCTTCTTGTGTTGAAGGTTTCCATTTATTATACTCTCCTTACTACTGATTATTTTATGTAAGGTCCCTCCCGTTGTTTGAGAATGGGGTTTTGATAATGCCATGTAGCCTTGGTTACTGTTGATAAGTTTCTTGTGCTTGCCTTAAGCCATCTGGTTATCTCTGGTGTTAGTTTGTCTGGCTGTCTCTGGCTTGAGTTTGTCCCCCCTGTGGGCCTGAATTCTGTGTCAGTACTCTTGGGAAACCAACACTCCCCTTGTAGGACCTGTGCACAGCCCCAGCTCACGGGTGCAGATGGTGGCCAGAAGAACCCTGTCCCAGCTGTTCCACTGCTCTTGTAGCCTGTGTGCTCCTGGCTGGTCTTGCCTTAGACAGTCACTGGAGAAAAAATGCATATTTGTTTTCTAATGAGAGACCAGAGTGTAGATCAGATAAAAAGGGAGGTAAGGAGGAACTGGAATTAAAAATAGGGAAAACAAAAAATCAATATATTGTATGGAAAAATCTATTTTTCATAAAAGAAAACAACAAAACAAAATTATGTATCATTTTAGCCTCCCTAGAGCTAGGATAACAAGCATATTCTTTTATGATTGATGTATTGAGATTATTTATATGGACTGACAGCAGAAAGATTGGTGACTTATTCATTTTGACTTGTGATATGTTGAACTGCCTTGGGTATCAACATAATAGAGAATGGATTTTGAGTTCTCTTTTTAGATGATTTTAAGAAAAACTGTAAAGAAGTGATATTTGAATGCTTGGTAAAATTCTAAAATGATGTTTTCACTGATGATATTCTTTTGTTTGTTTGTTTGTTTGTTTTTCGAGACAGGGTTTCTCTGTATAGCCCTGGCTGTCCTGGAACTCACTTTGTAGACCAGGCTGGCCTCGAACTCAGAAATCCACCTGCCTCCGCCTCCCGAGTGCTGGGATTAAAGGCAAGCGCCACCACGCCCGGTGATGATATTCTTTATTGTATTTCATTGATTCTTTTTTTTTTTTCATGTATTGAGGCATTTGCCCTGCACATATATCTGTTTACCATGTGCTTGAATGATTCCTAAAAATAAATGTAAGGTAACATTGAATCTTCTAGAAGTGGACTAACCGTGGTTGGGAGTCAACATATTGGTGCTATGATTGAATCCAGGTCTTCTAGAACAACAGCAAGTTCTGGTAACTGCTTAGACATCTCTCCCTTCATAAGAATTCTTTTACTATGTAATAAATCTCTTTACAATAATGGATTACTTAGAATTTCTATTTCTTCTTTGCTCAATCAAAACAGGTTGTATTTTTCTCAGTGTTTATCCAGTATTTGTTTAAAGATTATTCAATATTGTGACAGATTGAACACAATAGTTTGAATTATATCTTTAATTCTCTGATGCCTGCTGCAATTTTATTTAAACTATTACATATTTTTCTAAAAATTTATCTTAAAAAGTGACAAGTTTGTGTGCTCATCTTATTACACAGCTTCTTTCTCAACTGCAACTTTCTTCATCATTAATGTATCAATTACTATAAAAAACTGATAGTGGAATTGCTTTGGGGCTGACACTATGTTTGACTATATGATGTTCATTTGAATTTTTGAGTAGTCTGCTGAATGGATGAACAATATTTATCTTATTATCCATCAATACTGAGGTATTATTCATAAAATCATATTTTTATTTGTATGAGCTTGGAGAATATTAGACTTAATGAAACTATCCATGATATGAATGAGAAGCATTACCTCTAATATATCAAATATAAATACATTAAAATCTACAGAATTAGAGAACAATGTTTTGGCTTACAGAGTTTGATAGAGAATGGAGACAGAAATAAAATAGATTTGAGGAAGAGACTGCAAAATAAGTTCAGATGTATTACTTTCTTTCTTTCTTCTTCATTTTTAAGATTTACTTTTCAAATTTATTTTATGCATATGACTACACAGATGCTGTTTTTAGACACTATAAGAAGACATCTGATCCCATTGCTGATGGTTATGAGCCATCATGTTGTTGCTGGGAATGGAACTCTGGACCTCTGGAAGAGCAGTCAGTGCTCTTAGTCACTGAGCCACTCTCCAGCACCAGAGATCTTATTTATAACATGACTACTCTGATTAGTAAAATTACACTGTATTGAGGATTTGCAAAATGAGTTTACATTAGCCATTCTTGCCATACACAGAGAGCAACCCTGATAGATGATAAAAATGTTGACTTGTTTCTGTAACACTATTAATATATCTATGGATCCCCCCCAAAATTGGTAACATTGATCTGGTATGAATGCTTTAATGTATATATTTTGTATAAAAGAAGTAAACTGAAGTATTACCTATGTAACATTCTTGAGAAGCTAAGGATAGTGACAGTGAAATGATTACTGGTCTGAAGTAGAAGACTACTATTTCTAAAATAGAGGCAAGAAATAGGAAGAAAAGGAAGGATTTATAAGATAAACTATACTATATAATATAATAATTACATAGTCAACACAAGTCTCAAATTTTCAATATTAAGTGGTAATCATAGGAGACACTGTTAGAGATTAAAGAGGGACATAATGGGAAATTTCAATACTTTTTGTACTTTTAGTATTTAGCTTAAAGCAGTATCACTTGTTCACTAAATTATAGAGGACACATTGTTAAACGGGTATTTCAGGTGCTCTCACTTTGTTTCCTCAAAATAAATTTTGTTCAAAGAACTCTGGAGAGTATTTTTTAAAAGACTTTAACATATTCAGTAATTTTTCAATTAGCATTTGGTATTTTATAGTACCCTGAAATCTTACTAATAAGTAATCAGAAAGAAAACTCATGTAAAAGAAACAATCAATAATAAGAAAAGTATTTCCTAAAACTCAATTGACTTTTGTAACACATACATATAAAACCTTGACTAGAAATTACACAAATGTATGAGTATTGTGTATCTTTAAGAAGAAAGTAAACAATAGCCTTTCTAAGTACAATGAATGTTTCTTTAGTAAATTTGTCACATATGACCAGAAGTTAATCAGTTCAGTTTACAACTAGCCAGTTGCCTGTAGGTAGGTTATTATAAAGCCATGTACATGATGGGAATATTGAGTAGGGTGAAATCCATTTTTAACCTCACAGATAAATATAATGAGAATATTGATTTGTTTCATAAAATCCATGATGAAATTTGCCAATATCTCTTGGCATAGTAATGTTGGGAGATGTTTTATTGAGCAACAACAAAAAATAAACATGTTTCTTTGATTAGAAAAAAAATCCATGAAGCTGTTTTTACTTATCTGACTGTGACTCATAAAACATATACTACTAATGAGGCAACACATCATATAAAAGCGTGCAATATCTTACAAATGTGATTTTTAGTTTGAATATCACATTAGAGGAAATTGGGTTCTCCATTTTTCCTCATGTTTTGTTTTGTTTTCATCTTTATCCATTTTTTCATTTTTTTTCTCTTTTTTACGCTAATTATCTGTATCTTGTAATTCTAACTCTGATCAGAAATGACCAGTCATAAAGAGTTATCATTTAAAGTTAGGGAGATTCTCAAATGGTAAAAGTGTTTGCCTGATGACCTGAGTTTGAAGCTCTGGTGCACACAAAAGCCACATAGGAAGTACAAGTGTCTATAAGCCCACTACTCCTCTTGGAGAAGTGAAGCAGAACCAAAGGCTTCTTTACAAACTTCTGGGTCAGCTAACAGCATATGCAGTGGATTAGAAAACAACAACAACAACAACAAAAACCCTGATACCCAAGGTTTTTGGTGACATCCCCACAAGTAATGAGGCACAGACATATTCCCATTCAAACACACTCATATAGGTCTACACACATATCACCATTATACAGATTAATGCAGTTTCTTCAGTAAGAACATGTTATGCTTGTGAAGATTACATACATAGTGATTAACTCCCAATTACAAACAATGGATTGGGGTCACTAATGGAATAAAAAAGCACTTCCCTTTGAAATTATTTAACCAAAATCTAGTATACATTTGAATTCTCTACTTCATGCTCTCTGCATTTTCTAATATCTGTCTGTCGATTACATAAGTCTGAAGAAGCCTGTCTTTAAATCTATTGGCTTTTGTGTCTGTGACTATTCCTTTATGTATGAATGCACCTTCTATGTGTTCTTTTTTTATTATTATTATTTTCTTTATTTACATTTCAAATGCTATCCCGGAAGTTCCCTATACCCCCCCCCCGCCCCTGCACCCCTACCCACCCACTCCCATTACTTGGCCCAGGCCTTGCCTGGTGCTGGGTCATATAAAGTTTGCAAGACCAAGGGGCCTCTATTCCCAGTGATGGCCGATTAGGCCATCTTCTGCTACATATGCAGCTAGAGACACAAACTCAGGGGGTACTGGTTAGTTCATATTGTTGTTCCACCTACAGGGTTACAGCCCCCTTCAGGTCCTTGGGTACTTTTTCTAGCTCCTCCATTGGGGACCCTGTGTTCCATCCTATAGCTGGCTGTGAGCATCCACTTCTGTGTTTGCCAGGCACTGGCATAGCCTCACAAGAGGCCGCAATATCAGGGTCCTTCAGCAGAATCTTGCTGGCATGAGCATTAGTATCTAGGTTTGGTGGCTGATGATGGGATGGACTCCCGAATGGGGTAGTCTCTGGATAGTCCATCCTTTCATCTTAGCTCTAAATTTTGTCTCTATACCTGTATCTTTCATGAGTATTTTGTTCCTTATTCTAAGGCGGAATGAAATATCCACCCAATGGTAATCCTTCTTGGTTTTCTTCTGTTTTGCATAATGTATCTTGGGTATTCTAAGTTTCTGGGCTAATATCCACTCATCAGTGAATGCATATCTAGTGACTTCTTTTGTAATTGGGTTACCTCACTAAGGATGATATCCTCCAGATACATCCATTTGCCCAAGAATTTCATAAATTCATTGTTTTTAATAGCTGAGTAGTACTCCATTGTATAAATGTACCACAGTTTCTGTATCAATTCCTCTATTGAGGGACATCTGGGTTCTTTCCAGTTTCTGGCTATTATAAATAAGGCTGCTATGAACATAGTGGAGCATGTGTCCTTATTACCAGTTGGAAGATCTTCTGGGTAAATGCCCAGAAGAGGTATTGCTGGATCCTCTGGTATTACTATGTCCAATTTTCTGAGGAACCGCCAGACTGATTTCCAGAGTGGTTGTACAAGCTTGCAATCCCACCAGCAATGGAGGAGTGTTCCTATTTCTCCACAACCTTGCCAGCATCTGCTGTCACCTGAATTTTTAATCTTAGCCATTCTGACTGGTGGGAGATGGAATCTCAGGGTTGTTTTTATTTGTATTTCCCTGATGGCTAAGGATGTTGAACATTTTTTCAGGTGTTTCTCAACCATTCGATATTCCTCAGTTGAGAATTCTTTATTTAGCTCTGTACCCCATTTTTAAATGGGGTTTTTTGAGTTTCTGTATCTCTCTGTGCGACTGACTGTTGTGTTACTATATGTTTCTATTCATTTCTAGCCCCTACAAAGGGATTCAATTTGTCATTATTGAATAGTACAAAAATCATCACATTGAGAAGGATTGGGAAAGTATATAGAAATCTTTAACAGAGTTTTCCAAAAGTTTAGTCACTGGCTCCCACCGATTCCAACTTACATCAAAGCACAGCTACCTTGCCACCGCAAGCACAGGATATTCTAACACAATCGAAGCACACATAAACGCACAGACACACACACACACATGCACACACGCACACACACACATACACACACACACAAACACAAACAAACAAATAAAACATTAAATCCATTATTATAAAGATGATAAAGGTCTTTAAAGAGGAAATGAATAAATGCCTTAAAGTAATACACAAAAATAGGATGAAATAGGTGAAGGAAATAAATAAAAATATGCAATAGTAAAGATGTGAAAGTAGAATTAGAAGCAATAAAAAAAAAAAAAAACCCATAGACTCAGGGAATCTCAGAGATAGAGAACCTAGGGAAGCAAACAGGAACAACAGAAGGAAGCATCACAACAGAACACAGGAAATGGAAGAGAGAATCTCAGGGGAAGAAGATACAATAGTAGAAAGTGATACATTAGTCAAAAAAAATGTTAAATGTAATAAAGTTTCTGACACAAAATATCCAGGCAATCAGAGATAACATGATAAAAACCAACTTAAGAATAATAGGAATAATTGAAGGGGAAGAGTACCAGTTCCAAGGCCCAGAAACTATTTTCAAAAAAAAATCATAGAAGAAAACTTTCCCAACCTAAAGAAAGAGAAAGAGATCTCAATAAACATACATGAAGCTTATAGAACTCCAAGTAGACTGAACCAAAACCAAAACAAAAACAAAAACGTTCATCACATGATAACCAGAAGACGAAATCTACAGAACAATGAAAGAATATTAAAAACCACAAGGGAGAAGGCCAAGTAACATACAAAGACAGACATATTAGAAATAAAACTCATGGATTGGCAGGATTAATATAGAAAAAATGGCTATCTTGCCGAAAGCAATCTACAATTTCAATGCAATCCCCATCAAAATTCCAACTCAATTCCTCATGAAGTTAAAAGGGAAATTTGCAAATTCATCTGGAATAACAAGAAACTTAGGATAGCAAAAACTATTCTCAAAAATAAAAGAACCTCTGGTGGAATCACCATGCCAGATCTCAAGCTGTACTACAGAGCAATTGTGATAAAAACTGCATGGTACTGGTAGCAACAGACAGGTAGACCAATGGAATAGAATTGAAGACCCAGAAATGAACACACACACTTATGATCACTTTATCTTTGACAAGGGAGGTAAAACCATCCAGTGGAAAAAAGACAGCATTTTCAACAAATGGTGCTGGCTCAGTTGGCAGTTATCATGTAGAAGACTGCAAATTGATCTTTCTTATCTCCTTATACAAAGCTCAAGTCTAAGTGGATCAAGGAACTCCACATAAAACCAGGGACAATAAAATTTATAGATGAGAAAGTGGGGGAAAGCCTCAAAGATATGGGCATAGGGGAAAAATTCCTGAACAGAACAGACATGGTTTGTACTCTAAGATCTAGAATCTGCAAATGGGACCTCATAAAATTGCAAAGATTCTGTAAGGCAAAAGATACTGTCAATAACACAAAAAGGCCACCAACAGATTGGGAAAGGATTTTCACCAATCCTAAATCTGATAGGGGACTAATATCCAATATATACAAGGAGCTCAAGAAGCTGGACTCCAGAAATTCAAATAACCCCATTAAAAATGGGGTACAGAGCTAAACAAATAATTCTCAACTGAGGAATACCGAATGGCTGAGAAACACCTGAAAAAATGTTCAACATCCTAAAATATCAGGGAAATGCAAATAAAAACAACCCTGAGATTCTACCTCACATCAGTCAAAATGGCTAAGATCAAAAATTCAGGTGATAGCAGATGCTGGTGAGGATATGGTGAAAGAGGAACAGTCCTTCATTGCTGTTGGGATTGCAAGCTGGTAAACGACTCTGGAAATCTGTCTGGTGGTTATCAGAAAATTGGAAATGGTACTACTGGAAGATACAGCAATACCTCTCCTGGGCATATATCCAGGAGATGTTCCAACTTGTAATAAGAACACATGCTCCACTACATTCATAGCAGCCTTATTTATAGTAGCCAGAAGCTGGAAAGANCCCAGATGTCCCTCAACAGAGGAATGGATAGAGAAAATGTGGTTCATTTACACAATGGAGTGCTACTCAGCTATTAAAACAATGAGTTTATGAAATTCTTAGGCAAATGGATGCACCTGGAGGATATCATCCTGAGTGAGGTAACCCAATCACAAATGAACTCACATGATATGCACTCACTGATAAGTTGATATTAACCCAGAAACTTAGAATACCCAAGATACAATTTGCAAAACACATGAAACTGAAGGAGAAGGAAGATCAAAGTGTGGATGCTTCGTTCCTCCAAAGAATAGGGAATAAAATAACCATGGAAGGAGTTACAGAGTTAAAGTTTTGAGCTGAGATGGAAGGAAGGTCCATCCAGAGACTGCCCCACCTGGAGATCCATCCCATAAACAGCCACAAAACCCAGACACTATTGCATATTCCAGCAAGATTTTGCTGATAGGACTCTGATATAGCTATTTCTTGTGAGGCTATGCCAGTGCCTGGCAAATACAGAAGTGGATGCTCACAGTCATCTATTGGATGGAACACAAGGCACCCAATGGATGAGCTAGAAAAAGTACCCAAAGAGCTGAAGGGGTCTGCAACCCTATAGGAAGAACAACAATATGAACTAACCAGTACCCCCAGAGCTTGTGTCTCTAGCTGTATATGTAACAGAAGATGGCCTAGTCGGCCATCATTGGGAGGAGAGGCCCTTGGTCTTGTGAATATTATATGCCCCGATATAGGGGAACGCCTGGGCCAGTAAATGGGAGAGGGTAGTTTGGGGAACAGGGTGGTTGGAGTGTATAGGGGATTTTCAGAATAGCGTTTGAAATGTAAAAGATGATAATCTAATATTTTTTGATAAATAAATAAAGTCCTATCACCTCTTTACTCTCCTCAGCTATTCATTGAATCCCAAATTCTGTTTCTGCTCCTACAGAAGCTATAGCAGCAGCCCTGCCTCCTCCTCCTCCTCCTCCTCCTCCTCCTCCTCCTCCTCTTCCTCCTCTTCCTCTTCCTCCTCCTCTTCCTCTTCCTCCTCCTCTTCCTCTTTCTCCTGCTCCTCCTCTTTCTCCTCCTCCTTCTCTTCCTTCTTCCCCCCCTCTACCTCCACTTTATTTCCTCCTTTTCTTCCTTCCTCTCCTCTTCCAGTTCTGTTTTATCATTTACAAACATTTGTCTGTTTCGAGTCCAAATGTTGAAATAAAAGAACACTGCACCTGTGTGCACACAGACTATACCATTTGTATACCCAAAATCATAGCTCATAAACTGATTAATAACGAATTTCAGAAAGTAGAAAAACATACTATTCTCTAGATCCTTCAATGTAAACCAAGTCAATACTTGCCTATGAGCATATAAAAATGTCATAAAAAGATTAGAAGGACCAACAAATTACAATACGTACTAGACCAAGTCATTGTGCAATACTCACATCTGTTCTCCAAAAAAAAAAAAAAAAAAAAAAAAAAAAAAAAAAAAAAAAAAGAAGAAGAAGATATCTAAAACTTCAGCAATGACAGCAACCATTGACCTGACCTCAGACCACCTGGTGTGTATGCCAAAGGACCAACTGGCCAACAATTACTGAGTGCCATTGGTAGAGGGGGTCAGTTCAATCTCAGTTCTGGGTGCTACTATGGCTAAAGGATAAACCAAATCACCTGGGCATTTTTTCATCCCTCTGGACTTGGTCCTGCACTTCACTACTGAAGCTCAGTTCAGCCTGAGGCACAGCTCAGCACCCCAGCCTTGCAGTCCTCCCAGCTTAACTCTGTTTCTTCAGTTTCTCTAATTAATGTTATTAATATTACATAAATTGCCATGACTTTTTCAGTCTCTTTTAGCTCCCAACTTCTGTCTACACTTTGCTCTTTTTTAAAAATCTTTTTAATTGTTCTGCAGCATCTTTAGCCCCATTTGCAGTCATTAATAACTGAATAAAGATACATACAAAGATAAAAAATATATACCTGACTTCTCAACAGGGACTCGAAAAGGCCTAGACAGATACCTTGCAATCTCTAAAGAAAACTACAGGTGCCATCCACCCTGGAATCCTATACCCATCAAAAGGTGAATCACTACAGATGGAGTAAGCAAGCTATTTCAAGACAAATACAAATTCAAACAATCTATTCAAAAATCAAGCCCTACAGAAAATACTAGAAGGAAAATTCCAATTCAAGAAGAACCACACAGGAAATAAGCAATTCCATACCAGCAAAAACAAGGAAAGCATGCACACACACACACACACACACACACACACACACACACACACACCACAAACACCACTACCATTAAAATAGCAGGAAATAACAATCACTGGTCATTAATATCTCTCAGCATCAATGGACTCAGTTCCTCAGTAAATGGATACAGGCTAACAGAATGGATACAAAATCAGAATCTATCATTCTGCTTCATACAAGAAACACACCTCAGCTATAAAAACAGACATTACCTCAGAATAAAGGGCTAGAAAATGTTTTCCAAGAAAATGGATGCAAGAAGCAAGCTACAGTAACCATTCTAATATCTAATTAAATAGACTTTAAACCAAAATTAATTAAAAGAGACAGTCAAGGGCACTTCATACTCATCAAAGGAAATATCTAGTAAGATGATATCTCAATTATGTACATTTATACCCTAAATAAGAGGGAACCCCATTTGTACAAGAAACATTGCTGACAAGTACAGAAGTGGATGCTCACAGCCATCCATTGGACTGAGCACAGTGTCCACAATGAAAGAGCTAGAGAGAGTACCCAAGGAATTGAAGGAGTTTGCAGCTCCATAGAAGGAACAACAATATGAACTAACCAGTACCCTCTTCGCTCCCAGAGACTAAACCACCAACAAGAGTATACATGGTGGGACTCACGGCTCCAGCTGCATATGTAGCAGAGGATAGCCTAGTCAGTCATCAATGGGAGGAGTGGTCCTTGGTCCGGAGAAGGTTCTATGCCCCAGTGTAGGGGAATGCCAAGGCCAGGAAGTGGGGGTGTGTGGGTTGGTAAGCAGGAGAAGTGGGGAGTGGATAGGGGGTTTTCTGAGGGGAAACCAGGAAAGGGAAATGCAAATAAAGAAAATATCTAATAAACTAAGAATTAAAAAAAAGAAAGATTGCTAAATCTTAAATCGCAAGTTGAAACCCACATAATAATAGTAGAAGACCTCAACTCCCCACTCTCTGATTGACAGTTCATCCAGACAAAAATTAAACAGAAATAATGAAACTGACATTATGAATCAAATGGACCTAACAGCTATATAAAAAATATTTTATTTGAAATACAAAAGAATAAACCTTCTTCTTAGCACCTTATGGATCCTTCTCCAAAATTGAGCACATAGTCACAGAGCAAGCATCAACAGTTAGAAGAAAAATGAAATAGCTCCTTGTACCTTATCAGACAACAATGCATTAAAGGTGGACTTCAATAGCAATAGAAACATTCTATCCAATGATCTCTGGGTCAGGGAAGAAAGAAAAAAAGGAAATTAAAGACTTTGAGAATTCAACAAAACCAAATTTATAGGACACAATGAAAGTAGTGCTAAGAGGACAGCTGCCATCACAAGTTGCATCCATAAAGAAATTAGAAAGTTCTTATACCAGCAATTTTAAAAGTACACCTGAAGAAATGTAGAACAAACAAACAAACAAAAAAAGCAAGCACACAGAAGAAGAATAAAATACAGGAAACAATCAAAATCAGTGCTGAAATATATCAGTTAGAAACAAAGAAAATTATGTAAAGAATCAATGAAAACTAGATCTGGTCTTGTTCTTTGAGAAAAATCAGCAAGATAGACAAAGCCTTAGTCAAACTCACCAAAAGATAGAGACAGAATCCAAATTATCAAAATCAGAAATCAAAAGGGAGATCATCAGAGCTTATTACAAAAGCTTACACTCAACAGAACTGGAAAATCTAGATGAAATGCATGATTTTCTAGGGAGAAACTATGTACCAAATTTAAATCAAAATCAGATACACTAGACAGCTACATAACCCCTAGGGAAATAGAAGCATTAATTAAGATCTCCTAAGCAAAAGAAAGTACATGATCAGATGGTTTTAGTGCAGAATTTTACAATACTTTCAGACAAAAGATAATACTAATATTCTACAAATTAGAAGCAGAAGGAACTTTGACAAACTCATTCTATGAAGCAATAGTGACCCTGATACCTAAACCATATAAAGACTCAACAAAGAAAAAATATTTCAGACTGATACCTTTTGTGAACATTGATGCAATAATTCTCAATAAAATTTCCTCAAAAACTAATCCCAGAACATAGCAAATACATGAGCCATCAAGATCAAGTAGGCTTCATCCCAGGGATGCCAGGATGATTCAATATACATAAATCCATCAATGTAATCCATCATATAAACACATTGAAAGAAAAAAATACACATGGTTATCTTAATAGATGCTGAAAAAGCCCTTGACAAAATCCAACACCCCTTCATTATAATAGTATTAGAGTTATTAGAGATACAAGACATATAACTAAGCACAATCAAAGCAATATGTAGCAAGTCAATAGCCAGCATCAAATTAAATGGAGAAAAACTTAAAATAATCTCACTAAAATCAAGAACAAGAGAAGGTTGCCCATTCTATTCGTATCTATTCAATATAGTACTTGAAGTTTTCCACAGAGTAGTAAGAAAACTAAAGGAGATCAAGTGGAAACAAATTGGAAAGGAAGTAGTCAAAGTACCATTATTTACAGAATATACAATGGTATACATAAGCTATCCCAAAAAACCAACATTAGAACTTTTATAGCTTATTAACAGCTTCAGTGAAGTGGCTAGATATAAAATAAAGTCAAAGAAATCAGTAACCCTCCTTTATACAAATGAAAATTGTCTAAGAATGAAATTAGGGAAACAGTATCCTTTATAATAACCATGAATAATATAAAATACCTTGTGTAACTCTAACCAAGCAAATGACTTAAATGTCAAGAACTTCATGTCAATGTAGAAAGGAATTGCGAAAGATATCAGAAGATGGGGAGATCTCTCATGCTCATAGATTAGTATGATTAACATAATGAAAATGGCCATCTTTTCAAAAGTGGTTTACAAATTCAATGCAATTTCCATAAAAACACCAACATAATTCTTTACAGACCTCAACAGAGCAATTATTAGTTTCTTATGGAAAAATAAAAATGTCAGGATAACAAAATCAAACCTGAACAGTAAGAAAAACAACAACAACAAAAACAAACAAACAAACAAACAAAAAACCTTCCAGAGGTATTACTGCCCCTTACCTCAGGCTATAGTAATCTGCATGGTATTGATATAGGAACAGACCAGTGGTTCACTGGAATCAAAACAAAGACCCTGAAACATACTCACACAGTTATGACACTTGATTTTTGATAAAGATAGCAAAACCATACAATGGAGAAAAAGAAATTATCTTCAAGGAATTGTGCTGGTTCAACTCGATATCTGTTAGTTGAAGAGTGAAAATAGATCCATATTCATCACCTGTCCAAACTGAAATACAAGTGGATCAAAAACTTCAACATAAAATTGGATACAATAAATCTAATAGAACAGAAATTGGCCAATAGTCTTGAACATATTCATACAGGAGACAAGTTCCTGAATAGAACTCCAGTGGCTCAGGCTCTAAGATCAGAAATTGACAAATGGTACCTCATGAAACTGAAAAGCTTCTGTAAGGCAAAGGACTCTGTCAACAGGACCCAGTGGTAGCCTACAAATTGAGAAAGAATTTTCACCAACCCTACATCTGACAGAAGGCTAATATCCAAAATTTATAAAAAATTCAAGAAGTTAGATGGCAGCAACTCAAAGTAACCCAATTAAAAATGGGGTACAAAGCTACACAGAGAATTCAACAGAGGAATCTCGAATGGCTGAGAAACACTTAAAGAAATCTTCAGAGTCTTTAGACATCACGGAATTGCAAATCAAAACAACTCTGAGATTACATCTTATACTGGTCCAAATGGCTAAGAACAAAAACATGATAGCATATGGTCAAACAATAACCAGCCCAAATTGAAACCCATCTCATGGGCAAGCACCAATCTCTGACACTGTTGATGATACATTTTTATGCTTGCAGAGAGGAGTGTAGCATGGCTACCCTCAGAGGCTTCACCTAGCAGCTGAATCAGAGGAATGCAGAGTCACAGTCAAACAGTGGATGAATTCTGGGGACTCTTGTGGAAGAGTTGAGGGAAGGATGGCAGGTTCTGAAAGGAACAAGGCCTCTACAGGAAGACCAACAAAGTCAACTAATCTGGACCTTTGTGTCTCTTTGAGACTGAACCATCAATCAAAGAGCATAAATGAGCTGGACCTAGTCATCCTGCACAAATGTGGCAGATGTGTAGCTTGGTCTTCATGTGGGTCCTGAATAACTGTAGTGGGGGCTATCCCAAAAGCTGTTGCCTCTAAGTGGGATATGTTCTCCTAGCTAGGCTTCCTTGTCTGGCCTCATTGGAAGAGGATTGTCTAAACCTGTAAATACTTTATCTGCAAGATGTGTCTCCACCTTCTCAGAGAAGAATTGGGGTGGAGAAATGATTGTAGGAGAAGGTGACAGGGCCAAAGATCAGTGAGTAAGATGTAAAGTGAGTAAATAAATTAAAAATAAAGTATATTAACAAATTCAACCATTTTAGTATAGAATCATTTAATTTTAATTATATTAATCATTTTATATTCCTGGCTGCCAATACTGGCTCTAAATAAAATCTTGGAAAGCAGATTTTTCACGCAAATGTGGGAATTATTGTTTCTTTTTAAATTAAAAGGTAGAAGTAACAATAGATTTGTGCAGTTTTTTATACTATTCTCAAAAGTATATTTTCTTCACCCTCATACCAGATAATTATCTTCTGACTGTTATTTCTGTTTGGATCTGCAAGAGGAATTTCAGATCTATTATCAGCACTTTTTTTTCATTAGCAAAGCAAAATCACTGCTATTCAAAACATTAAATATTTCCTTTAGTTTGAAAGAAATAATTATCTACGTTTGTGTGCAATGCCTTGCACACCTTTCTCTATTTCCATTTCATTTGCTTTTATAGTTTCAAATAATTCTCTTCTTAGTTATAACCATCACAAAACCCTTGTTCTGAAAATTAAATGCATCCATTTTTCTAACTATGTTACATCATATTCACTAATAATAACATATATTTGACCAGGAATTTGGAAAATGTACTTTGTTATTCTTATATAACCCAAAATAAATGAATGAAATCACATATATTATACATTCATTTTATGATGCTAAAAGTGATGACAGAAAATTCTAAGGGATTTTGTAATTTGACCTTCCAGTATAAGACAGATTTATACTGTCAGAAATTTCTAAGAATTCTCCATATTGAATAGCTACCAGTTGGAAGAAATTTATACTTTCAGAAGGTTCTAAGAATTCTCCATATGGGATCGTTACCAATTTGAGACAACAGATGAAGTTAATTTAAATAATTATTCTTTTAAATCATGTGTTTGATAGTAGAGTTTTACTAGAATATAAATACATTTATTTAAATAGTATGCTAAAATATAATAAAGTAGTGATCAAATATTTCTACTGAAAGATAAAAAACTCTTCAAATGTATAACTAACAGAATTTCAGTTGAGGAGATGACTCAGCTGGAGAGGTACTGTCATAAAGTCCTGAAGACCTGAGTTCAGTCTCCATATTCTATAATTTGCAAAGATAGAAAGGGTTATTGAGAATTGTCCTCTGACTTCCACATGTGAGTTCTGGCATGTATGCATCTACAAATACATTTTCATGCATGTGTACACACATAGACACATATGCACACATTTAATCTAATAAATAAAACATAAAAACATTACATGATAAGATGTATACTTAAAAGATTATTTTAAAAATATGTATGGGTGTTTTGTGTAAATGTGAATATTTGTAAATTATGTGTATGTGTGATACTCAAAGAAATCTCAAGAGGGTTTTGGATACTCTAGAATTGCAGGTTTAGGTGACTGATAATGCCACATGGATGCCGAGAAGCAAGCTTTGATATTCTGGCAAAAGAACAAGTTCTTTGAACTACTGAGCAATTCCTCTAGCCTCATTTATTCAAATGCATCGATATTATTTTCACAATAGATCAATATACACAAAATATTTATAATCTTTAAATACCACTAAGTTATATTTATATAGACAAAACAAGGTCCAAAAATAGAAAGCATATATGTGATTTTCTTGGAATAACTTTTATATCCAACATATATTAGTTAGGTTCCTATAAAAATCTATATAATAGAAATGAAGTAAAATATTGGTCTGCCACATCCTAATAGCAACATAAACCAAAGTATTCAATATTCCTAACATTTTAAGTGTTACATAGCAAACACGAGTAATATAATTCATTTAAACAAGGAATACAAGATTAACTCATACAGAATTTAAAAGTAACATATATTCACAACTGATAAATTATGAAGAAGGTTTAAGGATAATCAATTAATTTAGTATTACATAAGAATTTGTAGTAAAATACTCTCTTAGTTTGGGTTTTTATTTCTGTGACAAAATCCTACAACAAAAAAGCAAGTTGGGAGGGAAAGATTTCTTTAGCTTACACTTTCATTGTTCTTCAACATCAAAAGAAGTCAGAAAAGGGACTTAAAGAGCTCAGCAACCTGGAACCAGGCGCTGATGAACAAGCTATGGAGGAGGGCTTCTTACTGGTTTGCTTGCCCTTGCTTGCTCAGCCTGCTTTCATATAGAACCTGGGACAACCAGTCCAGGGATGTCACCACCAACAATGGGCTGGGCCCTTCCTTATTGATCACTAATTGTCAAAAATGTCTTATAACCGGATCTCATGGAGGCATTTCCTTAACTGATTAATCTAGCTTGTGTCAAGTTAACACAAAAGCAGCCAATATGCCTGGATTTTAAAAATGACCTATTAAGGTTTACTTTTGATACTTTGGGTAAAATATCAAATATTTATTATTTTAATTTAACTCACCCAAAATAGATGTATTTGTGTATTTTTAATAGTTCAGTTATATTTTCCATTAAAGTTTTGTATATATTCAATTAAACATTATCATTGGTACCTGGATAGATTAGTCACCAAGAAGGTACTAAAAATCACCTGTATCTACAGATCTAGGGGAATATGTGATTCTCAGCCTCTTTGTATACCTATAAAACTGTGGGGAATGTAGGAGTGAATCTGGTAGAGAAAGGAGTAGGTTGGAGAACAAATGGTCTTGATTCAACTGTACATGGAAGTAATCTGAAGTGACTCTCTTTGCAAACCAATTAGACAGAACCAAGGACATGATGCCAGGGTAGTGGCCTTTTCCTCTGTTTTAGTGGAAATACCTCTGGGCACTTGACTCACTCCCTGACAGAGTCAAGGAATTAGATTCAGCAGGACAGTGTGTGCAATGCCACTTTTGGTTCCTGGTTGTATAACCATACCTTTAGTAGCTGAAAAATTGTATATTTATTATTGTTCTAAACAGTAAAAGATAGATCTGCTCCCTGTACTGGTTTTCAGAGTCTGAAATCCTGGGCATCTTTGTGGACTCTGACTCTGCTTTCTTCCCCTTTTCTGGTCCTGGTTCTGGCACAAACCCACAGAAAAAAATGCATAGAAATAGCCATAATTAAAATAAATATATGTGGTCATTTAAATGATAGGCTCCTCTAGAAGCTCAAATATTTTAATATTTGGTTCAAGTTGTTGGTGCTGCTTGGCTAGGTTTAGGAGTATGACATAGTTTTAAGACAGGAATTGAGGTTTCAATGCCACACAACATTTCCACATTGCACATACTACAAGATAGGAGTTCTCAGTTTCTTTCCCCCATTACTATACCTGTCACTGCCAATCTCACTTCCCTGCTGTGATGGTGATGAAATCATATACTTCTGAAGTTGCAAGTCCAAAAAATTCCTTTCTTTTTTAAGCTGCAATGGTCATGATATATTTTTTTTTGTTAGTTTCTTTTGTTTGTTTTTGAGAGTCCATCTTAATTTCCATTTCTTCCCTCCCTATCCTTCCTCCAAAACTTCTCATATGCCCCTCCTCAGTGTCCTTCAAAGTTATGGCCACTTTTTAAAACAATTATAATTGCACATGTATTTGTATACACACATGTATTCTTAATAAAACCTGTTAACTCCTTATAAAGTTATCTGTATGTTTGCTTTCAAAATGAGCCAATTGGTACTGAGCAACAATTGACATGCTTTTCCCAGTGCAACAGCACCCTTCCTACTCCTAGCTTTACTCAGCTGTCTGTATAGTTCATTGTGTAGGATTGAGGCCTCATGCACTATTTTTCACATCAATTTTGGCGTACTTATTGGTGTTTTCCTTGTTTAGTACACATTTGTTTGGTCATGTTGGTTAAAGTTCATGGGTATAGCTTTTAGGAGTCAAAATATCACCAAAATAGAAAAATAATACAAATATCTGAAGTTTTTTTTAAATTTTGGCTTAATATTACTACTATTGTCAAATCATTATGATTCATGTCTTATGGATGATGCCTTTTCAACTGAATATTAATATAAACATCATTGAAAATGCATTTACTGAATTCTATGGAACTAGTTCTGCCATAGATTATTTGCTGAGTTTGAACTTCATCACTGTCAAAAACAAAAACAAGATCAAAAAACAATATCATTACTTAAAATTCATTATACCAATAGACTAAAATGCTAATGCTATAAAGAAATATGTGAATGCACATTAAATTCCATCTACAACTACAAAAATGAAAGCAAAATGTCTACCATCTGTTACATTTAATCTCAACAACTTGATCAGATTTAAATTATGTCTGTGAATGCACTGTGGTCCTTTATGTTATGCAACTGAAACCATGATTTATTATTAATAGTGGAATTTATCCACTTTCTTCTTCAAAGTCTTTCTTTTTTATTATTTTAGTCATTTTTACAGTACTATTGTAATCCCCCTCCAACAGTTCCTCATCATATTCCTCCCTGTCTCCAAAGGATATCCCCACATCCCACAACCCACCACACCCAGCAAGGCCTCTCCATTCCCTGGGGCCTCAAGTCTCTCAATGGTTAGGTGCATATTCATAAAGTGTGTGTGTGTGTGTGTGTGTGTGTGTGTGTGTGTGTGTGTGTGTGTGTTTATAACTCATGTGTTCACAGAGGTCAGAGCAATCACATCCCAATGGAACTTGGGAGATACTAGTAATTGATTAGAATCAATCTCAGATCACCTACCAGAGTAAAACATACTCTTGGCTACTGAGCCATCTCTCTAGTTCCCTTCAATTGTTTCTTTTCAGCTATTTGATCACCACAATGAGAAAAAGGTTACAATAAAAATTAGTGCCAGTAAGTGGAGCTCTTGTGGTAGAAAACCTGATCATGTAGTTATGAGGTCTTCAGAGGTGGTATGTGGCAGGAATATGAAATAATTTGCAGTTATAGGCTACAAATGCTCAACAGTATTCAAGCAGAAATTAACGGGTCTTTCTTTGTAGGAACTAGGAAGCTAAAAACAATAACAATAGAGAAAGACAGATATTGGAGGCATGGCTGAGGAGTTTTCAGAAATATTGGGGTTCACATGGTCTGCCACTACTTTTTCAAGCACATTCTTGAACCAAGATATGGCCCTATTACTATAGATAGCTGCAGGCATGAGATAATATCTAAGCAGTAATATCCTGATCTGTAAGACCAGATTAGAGAAGTGTGGAAAAAAGATTCAGAAAACGGGACAAAGGAAGTCATAAAGACTGTTTGTTCAAGCTGTGTGCTATTTTTAGTAGCTAGCTGAATACTGCATAAGCAGACTTGGAAAAATAAAACTTGTTCATTCCTGAAAACCACATTGTCTCTGTCTACCTTTTCAGTTCCCTGTGTTGCCCACAGCTGCTCTGGCTGTGGCCCAGAGGGGAGCAGTAATTATATCAAGAATTGGCCTAGAGGCCCTTCATGTGATACTTTGGCAAAGAATCTAGCTGCATTTCAACTCTCTTCTGAAAACTCAAGCAATGGTGAAGGTAAATGTAGAAAATTAACTTGTTTGGTAGAGGACGTTGCAAGACAGAATAGTGTTAACACTTTGTTATTAGTATTGCTCACATCTCTTAACTAGGCAGGCACTGAAATAGAGCAAAAAGTAGAGAGATTTTTTTTTTAGTATGCTTTGACAATAAAAGCTATATGAGCAAGTTTAAAATTGTAGACAAAGAGAATAAAGATGACAAAAATCTGTGACTGTTACAGAGAAGAGCACCATTAGAGATTCCTTGTTGTACATATTAGAGAAACAGAAAATGGCACTGAGATAAAGAACCCTCCTATCAATGTCCTCATTTTGTTTAAATGCAAATTAGTTTTAAAGGAAGGAGCTAAATAATGTGAGTGCTGCAGAAGGAATTTCCTACTCAAGAACAATCAGCTAGGAATATATTTCCATAGAGTTAGCATTCAAAGACCAATACAACTGTGATTCAAGGTTTTAGACTTCATCCAGAGCTGCTAGCATAACTTTTCTGTGGTGCCTACATGATGCTGAATTTATAAACACAAAATATGAGAGATCGATCGAGTTTATGGTATCATACATATTTCCAGAGATCTGCTGAGACTAAACCACATGTGGTAGAGCTGCAACCCCTGAATAAATGTCATACTGCCTATGCTGCAATAGAAATTCCATAATGTCGGCAACATCAGCACAATGTGGCATCTGCTGAGCTGAGCTGCATGTAAGGAGTTGAACTAGAGTAAGATAAAGGCTATTTTTGATGTAAGTGGAAAAAGAAAAGGTTACCTATGTCTTTTGAAGTCTAAATGATTCTGTCACAAATCCATATGCCTGGCATAAAGCTCAGGGTTTGATGGATTTGGGCTTCCTTGGTCAGTTTCTTTGCTATGTACCAATTTTCTGACTTTTGAAATGGAGATGCTTATTTTATGTCATTTTATATTAAAATTAGGTGACCAGGGTTTATTTTTGATATTATAGGAGTATCAAATATAATAATAATTAGCCTAGAATCTCAGATGAGACTCGAACTTTGAGCTTTCAAATTTTGCACTTTTTAAAGGCCATATGGACTTCCGATGTTGTACCTAGTATATTTTGAGTTGTGAAATGATCTATAATGACAAGGAATGGAATTATATGCCTTAAAGAGTATATATTTCCATACCAAGTTGATGGGGATGGGTTTATGATGGTTAATTTTGCCAATGTTATATATCTGTTACTAAGAAAAACAAATATTTTGACAGTTTCTGTGAGGGATTATTCAGATTAGGTTCATTGAAGTGAAAGATCCATCTTAAATGTGAGTTATATGATTCCATATCCTGAAATCATTGGCTGTATAACAGCAGGAAAATAAGTTGAGCATAAGCATTCACTGTTCTCTGCTTCCTAACTGTGAATGCTATGTGGCTTGCTGTCCTATAATCCTGTCACCATGACTTCACTATACTGATGAACTGACTGTGTCCTCTAGTACTATAAGCAAAAATATTCTTTTCTTCCTTAAAATTTCTTCTTGCCAAGTATTGATCACAGTCATACAAAGAGTAACTAATGTTCTATCACAGTCTTATTTTTGCTTCTATAGCAAAATCATGTAGACTAGTTTATTTTCAATGGATATCTATTCATCTACATTTTCTTTTGACAGCTGAGAAAGTAAGTCCAATGGTGCATAATCCTATTGCAAAATGACAATATAAGGGTAAGAAAACAATTAAAGAGTAGCTGTAATGGTTAGTTTTAATTGTTAACTTCATTCAGTCAATAATCACTTGAAAAAAGAGTCTCATTCAGGAATGGTCTATACCATGCTGGCTGGTGGTCATGCCTATAACTGGTTACCTTGATTATATTAGTTGAATTCAGAAGAACCTCCTCTGAGGCAACAGCATTCCCTAGGCAAGGTATCCTGAAGTTTAAAAAAGAAAGGAAAAGGAATGCAAGTATGTGTGTACTAATTCCTTCCTCTCTACTCTTGAATGTGGAGATAGCTTGACAACCATCTTAAAGTTCCTGCCATCTTGACTGCTTTACAATGATGGACTTTACCCTAGAACTGTGAGATAAAATAAATCCTTTCTTCCTCTGGTTACATTTTCCGGTGTATTTTATCATAATTTAAATGCAAATAAGAGCAGGCTAACTTGCCATTAGTTTTGATAGGTCTAGGTATTGATCCTAGGGTCTTAAGCATACTAGCTTTTATCATTGAGCTGATAGCTAGCCTCCAACTCACTTTTAAAATGAATTCACTCTTATTTTTTTAAAAGAATACACTTCTATGATAAGAACATTTCTTCAGAGTTTCCTACATCCCAAACTTCCAATGCTATCATGATGAAATGTTTTCCAATATGGTATTTAGCAGATACATTCAAGCTATTGCACTGATATAATTGAAAAAAATGAGAAAATATCAAGGTATAAACCTTTTTGAAAACATAATGGGAATATTATTTTTTTAAAAATATGTACTCTAGGAAATGCATATTAAGAGCCTTTGGTGGTTAATAATAAGAGTGATAGAGGCATTCTTAAATTTAAAAAACTATCAAGTTACTGTCATTTATATATTAATGAACAGAATGAGTAGCTTATGTTATAATAGCCCCTAGTAATCATTCAAGGACATGTTTTTCAAAGAAACTTGTTAAATTATAATGTGAAAGTTGGGCAGTCCTCCTAGGAAAAAGGGTTCCACAAACACCTTTCATGTTTGATAGAATAGTTGGAGCAAAGATATCACCAATATAGAGTTAAACAATTTATCTACTATTACATTATAAAAGTTTCAAATATACTGCCAATTTAAAAGAACTTTATTAATAATATACAGATTGAAACTATATTATACAATTATTATTCTACTATACTTAATTTATTATACATCTATCAACTTGTCAATCATTCTCATATATTAGTGGCTGTATTTCAGACCTAGTTGCAGACATATGTATAGTTTTCAAATTCTGAATCCTGAATAATTATGTAGACTTAAATGTTATAACATATTGATGTTTTAAAGGTTGGTATTGATGTTTTAAAAGTTTATAATCTCTGTAAGATCCTAAAGCAAGGATATGGGATTTTCAACTATTTACAAACTTTTCTCCAAAGTTACTCCAGTTACTCCTAAGAAAATTGAAAGAAAAGATAAAAGATGTGAGAGGAACAACTCTAAGACACAAGTACTTAGATTGTCTCAAATATAAATTCAGAGGAAAAGAAAATTGAATCCAACAGAAATACTGGAATTCATATGGAGGACAAATCAGAGTCCATTTAATTACCAGGAAGTGCTAGAATACTTGAGGCAATCTTCTTGCACAAGAGCACAGACACTGAAGTTCTAATATAGGGAAGGAAATATCAGTGAAATTCCATGCAATGAAACAGCATATACATTATGATCAAGGTGAAGGATTTTGAAATTGCTCAAAAATAATTTGTAAAATATATACCAATGCAACAGAAGCCTGAATCCTCTTATGGAACAAAAGAAGAAAGCTCACACATACACCAAGTAACAACAACAACAACAAAACCAGTCTTGTTATTTAGATTACTTATTTTGATGTTGTGCAGGCTTTGGCATCCTCTCTCAGAATGGGAGTAATGTTTTGCCTCAGCTGTACATATGACAGAGGATTACTGTATTGAATATTCAGAAACTAAAATCAACAAGACAAAAATCCTGAGCACTAAAGAAACAAATACTCTGATTTAAAAACAGTCAATAGAACTAAACAAAGTTTTCAAATGAAGAAATTTAAGTAACTAGAAAAAATCTTGTAAAAAGTTCAATATAAGTAAATATATATTAAAATTACTGTATGATTTCATGTAGACTTAATCAGAATAGTTATCATCAAGAAAACAAATAGGAAGAAATACTGGTGAAAATATAGGGTAAACAGACTCTTACTTAATTGTGCTAAAATCTGACGTAGTTACTATGAAAATAAGTTTGCAATATCCTCAAAATTCAAAAATAGATCTATGATACCACTCACAGTTATATAACCAAAGGAGTCTATATCTGACTATCCAGATACTTATTCATCCATGTTTACGCTGCTGTATTCACAAAAGCCAGGAAATAGAAACAGCTTAGGTATTCATCACAGTTAACAGATAATAAAAGTAAATATTTGGAAAAGTAGAAATGTTTTAGCTCTAAAAAAGGTGAAATCTACTTTTACATTACATGTAAATGAATAAAATGGTGGGGGTCAAGGAATACAACAAGAGAGATAACAGAGGTCCAAGACAATGAACATTGCATGTCCTCTCTCACATGTGGATGATATTCCAACTTTCTGCTTATATTTATTTTATTTGAAGTCCCTATTGAACTCAAGAAAGTAAAAAGGAGCCACTGAGTAAGTTTTATCATTAGAGAAGATATGTAATAAGACCCAGATTAAAAGATGGCAGAAAGGGGCTGTATTAGAAGATAAAAACAGGGAGAGATACATTAAATTATCTGTTTAGCAAGTAAGAACCATGAAGAATAAAAAGGAGACATGAGGACAAATGTAGAAAAGAGAAGCCAAAGAATGATATTGTATTTAACAGTGAAACATACCAATGAATATCTAAGCTGTAAATCAAATTAAAACAATTAAAAGTAATGAATTATCACAGTGTATCAAATTAAATCAAGTCATGGTTATTTTACTCATAAGAAACACATTTCACAATGAAGAAGGTTTTGAAAATTAAAAGAGACTTAAATGGAAATAATCAGCACAGGGATATTTAATAATGACATAAGACAGATTAGTTCAAGAAGGCAAAAAGTATTTAAGTATGCTCATGATTTTGTTTGGTATATATCTATAAGATGGGATCATATGTCAAATGGTTACTATGTTTTAAATTCAAGAATATATCACTATACAGTTCCCCCTAATGCTTATGCTGATCTACTTTTCTACTGTTTATTCATGCTAACTTACATCCTTAAGACACTATTATTTTTAATTTTATTTTATCTTTTGTTTTTTGCACTCCAGATTTTATCCCCCTACTAGTCCACCCTCTGACTATTCCACATCCCATAACTCCCTCCCCCATCATCGACACAAGGATGTCCCCACCCGGCCACCCCAAACACACCAGACCTCTCCACTAGCTGGGGCCTCCAGTCTCTTGAGGGTTAGGTGCATCTTCTCTGACTGAAACCAGGCCTGGCATGTGTCTGCTGTATATGTGTTGGAGGCCTCATATCAGCTGGCGTATGGTGGTCCAGTATCTGAGAGATCTCTGGAGTCCAGGTTAATTGAAACTACTGATCCTCTTAACAGGATTGCCCTTCTCTTCAGCTTCTTCCAGCTTTTCTCTAACTCAACCACAGGAATCAGCAGCTTCTACCCATTGGTTGGGTGTAAATATCTGCATCTGACTCTTTCAATAGCTTCTCAGGTCTTTCTGAGGACAGTTATGATAGGTCCCTTTTTGTGAGCATACCATAGCCTCAGTAATAGTGTCAGGCCTTGGGGCCTCCCCTTGAGCTGGATCCCACTTTGGACCTCCTTTCCCTCAGGCTCTTCTCCATTTTTGCCCCTGCAGTTCATTCAGACAGGAACAATTATGGGTCAGAGTTTTTCACTGTGGGATCATAACCCCTCTCTCAATTAATGTCCTGTCATTCTGCTGGAGGTTGGCTATCCAACTTCCCTCTCCCCACTGTATGGCATTTCATCTTAGGTCCCTCCCTTTGAGTTCTGAGAGTGTCTCATGCCCCAGGTCTCTGGTACATTCTGGAGGGTTCCTCCTTCCCACCTCCTAACTCCCGAAGTAGCCTGCTCCATTCTTTCTGCTGGCCCTCAGGACTTCAGTCCTTTTCTCACACCCACTACAAGATCATGTTCCCCTTTTATCCTTGTCCTCTTTCCCTCCCAAGTTCCTCCCTCCCACCCCCTTCTGTGATTGCTTTCTCCTCCCTCCCAACTGGACTGAGGCATCCTCACTTAAATCCTTCAGCTTGTTGACCTTTTTGAGTGCTCTCTATCTTGACTATTTTGTACCTTTTTTTTTTTTTTGGCTAATATTTACTTATTTGTGAGTACGTACCATGCATGTATGTACTTTTGGATCTTAGTTACCACACTCAGGATGATATTTTCTAGTTCCATTCATTAGCCTGCAAAACTCAGGATGTCCTCATTCCTAATATCCGAGTAGTATTCCATTGTGTAAATGAACCACATTTTCTGCATCCATTCTTCTGTTGTGGGATATTTAGGTTGTTTTTAGCTTCTGGCTATCACAAACAAGGCCACTATGAACATAGTGAAACACATACCCTTGTGGCCTGGTGGAGCATCTTTTGGGTATATTTCCAAGAGTGGTTTATCTGGGTCTTTAGGTAGATCTATTTCTAATTTTCTGAGGAACATCCAGATTGAGTTCCAGAGTGGTTGTACCAGTTTGCAATCCCACCAGCACTGGAGGAGTGTTCTCTTTCTCCACATCTTGGTCAATATGTGCTATCATCTGAGATTTTTAGATTCGGCATTCTGATTTGTGTGAGGAAGAATCTCAGGGTTGTTTTGATTTGCATTCCCTAATAACTAAGGACTGTGAATATTTCTTTAGGTGCATCTCAGCCATTTGAAAGTCCTCTGTTGTAAATTCTCTGTTTAGTTCTATACCCCATTTTTTGATTGGGTGGTTTGGTGTTTTGGTGGTTAACTTCCTCAGTTCTTTATATATTTTGAATATTAGCACTCAATCAGATGTGGGGTTAGTGAAGATTTTTTTCCCCAATCTGTAGGTTGCCAATTTGTCCTATTGACTATGCCACTTGCCTTACAGAAGCTTTCCAGTTTTATGAGGTCCCATTTATGAATTCTCAATCTTAGTCTATTTTTATATGTATGTATCCACCAACATCATGTTATATTTTAAGTCTGTATATTTATAAAACATTATGATCTTATTTTTTAAAATTGGCTAATTTATGCTAATAGAAATTATTTGCTATATAAGCAAGAAAACCTGTTTTCAGTGCCCTAGAACTTAAATTAATAATAATAATAATAACAACAACAATAACAAAAACCAAAACAACGACAACACATGGGGATGGTAGCCTGGGCTTATAATTCTTGTACCAGGGTGTTGACAGAAGAGCAGATCCTTAAGGCTTGCTGGCCTAAATATTGTACTCCAAGGCCAATCAGTGAACTTGTTTCAAAAACAAGGTGCAAGGTGTATTGTATCCAAAGTACAGAACTTAGAATGTCCTCTGGCCTCTAAATATATGTCCATATACATGAATGGAAACCTAAACACACAGGCACCTTCATATTGACAAAAATTCATGTGTATACCCAGAGATAATGTACATTTGGCTAATGCAATGGTTCCCAACCTTCCTAATGCTGAGAAGCTTGTGTTGTAGTGACTCCCAACCATAAAACCATTTCATTGCTAATTTATAACTGTAATTTTGCTACTGCTATTAATTGTAATATAAATATCTTATACATAGGATATCTAATATGGGACTCCTGCTGAAAATGTCCCTTGACCCTGAAAGTCATGGCACCCCATAAGTTCAGAACCACTTGCCTTATACAGAAAGCAAAAGTAACAAAAGATAAACATATAGATTAAAAATTATATTTACTTCTTGAAGACACTATTTCAAGATTCTATAGGAATATACACAAGCTAATAAAAATGAGAAAATATGCTAATATTGTCAGCCATTTGAAAACTATTATGCCTACAACAACAATCTATACAGGTCTCCTAAGCTTACCACAATTATTCACTGAGATATATTACATTCTTGGCTATAACATTTATTTAAATATATTAAAAATTATAAACCAAACAATACATTTCTCTGCCATAACATTGTTAACACAGAAAACATAGTAATAAAATATATGAGAAACATTTTAATAATATACATGTTAAATGATAAAACCAAAACAGGTGTGATCATTCATATAAAGATAACACCAGGGGTTGAGACATAAAGATTTTTAGTTCCATGTGAGCCTGTAGTTCATTCTTAGATCTGGTATTGAAAATAAATTCAAATAAATAGAAACATAGCAAAACAAACAGACAAAACAAGAATATTTTAAAAAGATGTTTTACACACATACCAACATACAGATGACTATGAAAATGAATAAAATAGTGTTGAATGCAGGTAAACTCACTTCTGAAAGAATGCTTGTAGATTTAGAAGCCCATTTTCAAACCTAATATGGAGTAGAGACTAATAATCCATGTTTCCATATCCAACACTCTCCGGGCCCAGTACGAAATTCCCCCTGGGTATGTCAGGCAATTTCTTGTCAGTACACAATCATCTTGGTGCATGCTTTCAAATACCAGCCAGCTAATGCAAAGCCTACGCCTAACTGCATCCTTTAGCATGCATTTCTCACTCAGAGTTCAGTAACCAAACAACTAGGAATAAAGTCTGTGCTCTAATATTCCCCTCATTATTGAAAATGTCAAATTTTAACAGTATCCAAGCTGACTTATCCCTTTGTTTCAGGGAAAAGCAAAAATAGTGCTTCTTGCCATATTGGTTTTTTTTTCTTTCTCTCATTCCTGAGGCTGGTCCTTTCCAATATTGTATCGTGTAGAAAAGCATTCTTTTTTCAGTTGGAATATGAATGTAATACTTGTGTTTTATAGAGGTGGGGATCAAAATCAGGACCTTGTGCATTCCAGTTAAGTTCTCTACCACTGAGAATCATCCTTAGCCTTTGTTATGGCAGTCATTTCCTGATATACTAGGCTTAGCAGGAACTTTACTGCAGTATTTTCAGTATGTTCTTGTGCTAGAACTGAAGTTGTTGCACTGATCAGGTTTTTACAACCATTCTCAGCTCATATTCAGCACTTGGAAAGCTGAAATCTTTCAGTGTTCTGGTCCTTGTTGAATTATTTATATAGGTTTGGAGATCTGTTCTCAGGAACATTATTTTTTAAATATTTATTAGGTAACCTTCTGAAATGTTTCTCCAAAGGTTATGAGATGTGACTTCCATTAAAGCAACATGGAATTGGCTGACAAGCACAGACAGAGGTCAGGTAAGTTGAGTTATTGTCTTGTATGTTTCAGACTGCTCTGTAGAGCAGGGATAGGATCGTAGTATCTTCATAACTGTTCCTGTGTTGTAACCACATCAGTGTGAAGACATTTGTCTCTGGGGACATTCCTTGGCAACCTGACAAAGGTATTTCTTATGTTTTTGAAATACATTTAGGTACTTCTGCCTACCTTATTACTGTCAGAAACTGTTCAATTATTCACTGTAACACAACAGGGATCACAGCCTGGGAAAACAGTGTTCACGCTTAGTTAAAATGAAAGGGAAGAAGAAATCTTCATTTATATCCTGCATAAGTTCTCTGAAGTGCTTTCATAATTAATTTTGGATTGTACAATGCCATAGCCATTTTACAGCAGCACCACTTCTGAGCATAAAAAGAGCCAAATGCTCAAAGTCTAGAGCCTTGAAAATACAGTGGAATTTATACATGGGGGGAAGGGAAGATCTAAGTCAAGTGATTGTGAACCCTAGCTGAATAAACTTTTGAAATGAAAAGACAATAGCTTGTAATGCTTGGGGAAGCTTGGAATGTCAAATCTCCACCCTGTCAGTAGAGCTCAGAATCCATTTTATTGAATTGGAAAAAATAGCTTTGCCTTAATGGGCCTCAATAAAGCATAGTTAGCCCCACCCTTTCATATGGTAATTTAAATTCCAAGGAAAGAAAAAGCTCTTTTACCTTTCTAGTGTTACAAGGAAAATAGGGGTTTGAGTTTAAAGCCAGATTAGAGGACTTTTGCTAGACAAGTGGACCTGGACCGTTCCCACCAGACAGAAGAACTGGTAAGGTCAAGTGAGCCCAAACCCTGTGAATCTCAGAATTGAGAATAGTAATAGAGCCGACTCCCTGCCTAATTCTACTTGATCTGGAACACATAATTACAACCCTCTACTGAGAGGACCATACCAATCAGTCACTGTAGTCCTTCCCCATGCAAATAGAGCAGTCCTAGCATCTCAATTTGAGCCAATAGGAAGCATCTACCTATGCATCCTACCATACTCCTCAAAGTTTATAAAGTCCCTATCCATGAAATAAAGTACCCAAGTTATTTCATCCAGAATCCTCTGGGAGTGGCTCTTTTACTGAGCATTATGACTTTGGTGAAGAGTTCTCTCTCTGGAAGCATTTGTTGCTCGGCCTTGGAACTGTCTGGCAGGCAAGGTTCTTGCCCCTGCTGCCCCTGCCACTGCCATTGGAGCTGTAGCTGCCATGACAGCCCACTGTCCCCTTCTACCACCCCCTTCTACCACCTGGTGTTAGCTGCAGCCTCTTCCATTGGCCCTGGCTACTTGTTCTTACCTAGGAATGAAACCTCCTCCATTGATTCCCTTCTGAGAGTTGTAACACTTTGGTCATTTCTGGCCAGACCAGAGACCAATGGAACCTATTCATCCCAGTTTCACAGGGGAGGACAGATATTAAACACTTTATTGTTGCTATTGTTACTGTTTACTTTTCCATCTACTCATTTACTACACTTTTGAAGTTTTTCTGTAGTATATATATGAGAGCTCAGAAATAAATCCAGGCTTTATGGTCACATAATTTTTAACAAAGCTGCCAAAGGTACCAAGAGCACACAGTAAGGCAGTACTTTGAAAAATGTTTAGCAACTAGATAGCACCATTGAGAAAAACAAACAAACAAAACAAAAACAAAAACACAGAATTCAGGAATTAAATAAAAAAAAATCTGACTTTGTGTCTTGTTAATTTTGGTATGTGATGTTTTCTTATTTACAAGCTTTGCATAGAAAACCTTATATACTAAAACATCTATTTAAGAGTTAAATATGCCAGGATTCAAAGACAATTTGAAGAAAAAAAGTACAAAACATCTGGGATATTTACCCGACCAACATTTTCTTGCTAATGAATTCAGTAACAGAGGCAGCAAAGCCAAATGTAACAGTGTGCTATTACTAGCAAAGTGAAATATTTCTCCATTAAAAAAATTGAGGGCTGGAAAGAAGGTTCAGTGGTTAGGTGAGAGAACCTGAGTTCAATTGCTAGCATCTACATGGTATCTCACACCAACAGTAAAAACAGTCCCAAGGGATCTGTCACCTTCTTTAGGGCTCTGCATGCTCTGGGTATTCATATGGTGCACAGACATTGATGTAAGCAAAACACTTAAGTATGTACATTTCAAAATTAAAAATTAAAATTTAATGATGCAGAGTGAAGATTTCACCTGTAGAAGAACAAGAGAACATATTAGTACAGCAAGTACTTAACAAGTGTTTAACAACCAATATGTGTAAATGAGTTAAACATATCAGTAATAAGAAAATAATCTTATTTTAAAATGAGCTATGCTTATAAATGGGCAAAAACATTACAAAAATAAGACTTAAAATTACACTATGATGTTATTTCAGATTTGTCAGAATATAAACATCATCTAGAAGATATAAGATGAAGGTCATCCAGGATGCAAAGCCAATTATGGAAAACAACATGAAGTCTCCTCAAATAAGAATTGAAACTGGTGCATCTTCCGTATCAACTCATCAGAAGCCTGGCAACTGTTTCTTCTCCTTACATTGGTAATCATTTTATTTTATTCATTGTTTCATTTCCTGTGCAGAACTTTATGTTGGATAAGATCTCACTTGTTTATTGTTGATTTGGTTCCTCTTGTATTTGTTGTCATATCCAAAACATCATTAGATATGAAGACTGGTATCAGAGTGATTTTCCATCTATCAGAAGTTCAGTAGTTTAAGGTGTTAAATGTAACTGTTTGATAGAGTTTGAGTTATTTGTTGCTATTGCTTATTTTTGTTTTTTTTTTCTTAGTAAAAAATCAGGGGAGAGTACAAATGCAGTCCCCCACTACTACAAATTATGCAGTCGAGTTTACCCACATTTGGGGAAATCACAGGGGTCAGCACAACAGGAGTGCAATTGATAAGCCTTGCCCTGGAAAAACCACCTTCATGATTGTCTTAGTCAGGGTTTCTATTCCTGTACAAAACATCATGACCAAGAAGCAAGTTGGGGAGGAAAGAGTTTATTTGGCTTACATTTCCATACTGCTGTTCATCACCAAGGAAGTAAGGACTGGAACTCAAGCAGGTCAGGAAGCAGCAGCTGATGCAGAAGCCATGGAGGGATGTTCTTTACTGGCTTGCTTCCCCTGGCTTGCTCAGCCTGCTCTCTTATAGAACCCAAGATTACCAGCCCAGGGATGGTCCAACCCACAAGCCCCCCCCCCCATCATTAATTGAGAAAATGCCCCACAGCTGGATCTCATGGAGCCATTTCCCCAACTAAAGCTCCTTTCTCCGTGATAACTCCAGCTGTGTCAAGTTGATACAAAACTAGCCAGTATAATTGACCCCTAGTCAGCTTGACTCACAAACATATCACTAGTAAGCCTCAACCCTTAGTTTCTTATTCTTCCCCAAGATCTAAACAACACAGTCTTTACAAATTCTTAAAATTTCAATCTCTGTTAAAATCCAAAGTCTTTACAATTAAAAGTCTCTTAACTGTTGGGTTCCACTAAAATACTTCCTTCAAGAGGGAAAAGCATCAGGGCACAGTCACAATGAACAGCAAAATCAAACTCCAACTGTCCAATGTCTGGGATCCAACTCACAATCTTCTGGGCTCCTCCAAGGGCTTGGGTCACTTCTCCAGCCATGCCCTTTGTAGCACACACCTTGTCTTCTCAGCTCCAGCTCCAGCTGCCTGTACTTCACTGTTGCTGTTGTTCTTGGTGGTCATCTCATGATACTGGCATCTCCAAAACACTGCTATCTTCCACTGTAACTAGGCTTCAACACTAGCCTCTCTTCATGGTGCCAAGCCTCAACTCCTTTCATGACACTTCTAACCTCACAGTAACAATTATACAGTTACTGGCATCTATGCTGTTAGAAGTTGGAAGAGGTTGTATGAGTATTGTGAATCCTCAGCTATTCCTGCAGGTACAGTGGATAACATTACAGGCAAAGAGTCTTTGACACCAGAATCAACTCTGTGGTTATTCACTATCTTAGTGGCCAGCTACAGGCATGTCGATAACTTTAAAGGCCAGTTGTATTCTTATACATGGTGGTAGAAGGAGATCTTTAAAAAGGCAGCTACCGATGTCTATAATGGTATTGATAGGAATCTTACCTGTACATAACTGCAAGGGTCTAATGAAAGTTAGCAATGGGTATAGGCTGCTTTTATGTGCATGGACGATTAAAAGAAGAATGAAGGATGTACATTAATGATTTGCAGGGATCAGTTGTGTTTCCACTCATACAGGTGCTGACAGAAGCAACCATGGGAAAAAGGATCAGCTATTTGTACACAATCGGCTATGGAAGGCAGAAGAGGCAGCATCAGTAGTCAAACTGTCACCTCCAATCTTGGCCATAGGTACAAATTGCAATAGCATAATTTTCTTTGGGGTTCCTTGGGGAGGTTTGTACCTATATTTTTTTTTTCTCTGCCCCTGTGGTAATGGCTTTGAGAGTGAGAGGTGTTGGCTTATGCACATAAAAAATGCGCAATTGGACTGTGGACCAATGTTACTAAGCAGCAGCAGCAGCAGCAGCAGCAGCAGCAGCAGCAGCAGCAGCAGCAGCAGCAAGTTTGTTTTGGAAGAAGGCTACCTCAGAATGCTCTAATAATACTCAGAACCTGACAAAGCTGCTAAGCTTAATTTACATTATGGAGTAATTGCAGCAGCTGCTTTGTGTAGCTGTCTTTACAGTACTAGCTCAGGTTTCTCAGAAGGAGGAGGGAAAAGCATAGTGAGGCAGTGAATACAGTCTGTCAAGGCTGCAGGACCAAGTACTGTTACAAAAATAAGCTTTGCTGCAACAGTCTTGTAACTATGGTGGCTCAAAGAAACAGAAGCTCAAGCTGAGGTCAGGTTATTTAAAGACTGCTAGAGGAAAAAAAATATGGCAGTGAGGAAATTGTGTGAGGATCTGAATCAGTTTTCTTGGCAATTGGATTTATCAGTAGTAGAAGCAGCAAAGTCTACCTTATGGACAAAAAAATCACTATACTTTACAACCTTACATTTTGAAAGATGCTCAGAAACTGAGGCTTGAGATTGCATATCTTGCATGAGGTCTGTTGATCTCTTCAGCAGTCAAGTTTCCTTGAGTTCTCTACTGAGCAGATCAAGTGAGCCATGTTTATTCCTGCCATAAAGTTAATGATAGAAATACCCAGCAGTTTTCTTTATTTTTATTTGTTGCCTTATTTCTTAAGTATTTCTCTCAGAGATCTGAGTATTTACAAATGGAGCCAATTGTTTGGGCAGTATATGCCAGTCTTTGCATTGTGCAAAGAGGAAATGAATTCTAGAGGAATTTCTTGCCTTTCTAAAGCAGAGCTGGCTTTAAGGAAAGGTCATTCAAAATATGTGTTTGTAAAAATAAAGAAGAAAATACATACAGATACACACACACAGAGACACACAGAGAGACACAGACACAGACACAGACACAGACACACAGAGAGACACACAGACACACACACACACATAAAACAGAGAATACCAGAAAATAAATTTACCTTTTCGAAAACATAAATCAGGCATGAAGGTTTTTTTTTTTTGTGACTGGAATTTCTTGAATGTTTATGTCTCCTAACATATATATGCTAAAATTTTAATCTCTGGTTCGATAGTATTTGAGGGTGAAACGTTAGGAAGCTAATGAACCATATTTGTAAAACTCTTGTGGATTACATCCCTACACTTGTGAAAGTGAATCCAGAAAACTCTTTTAATCTCCTTTTTCCATGTAAGGATATAGTAGAATATAATAAGAAAAGAGCCTTCTGCAGTGAAGAGATCCTGCACCAGAATTTGAAAACTTTGGCACATTTATATGGGATGGAAAGTCTCCAGGACCTGAGAGATAATTTTCTTTTTACTATTTATAAGACACATAGCTTGTGATAGCTGGAAAGTCGTTTAAGTTAAGACAGTCATAGTACCCATTATTCCCCATTGTTCTAAAATATCATTATAGCAGGTACACATACCTCAGCCCAATACATGTACCAACCACTGTATTTGTGTCAATTAGGGTGCTCTGTATTTTCTTTTGTTTTTCATGTTGTTTATATTCTGTTTTTCCATCTTGAAGAACTCTCAAACATCTTTATTAGGTAAATATTATATAAAGTTAGTATATGAAGCACTTTTATTTTATTTAACTTTTAGAAAATTTATTTTATTTTTATTTTATATGCATTGATGTCTTGCCTGCATGGATATAAAGCACTTGTGTGCTTATTGTTTGAAGAGTACAGATGAAGATGTTTGATCCCCTCAAACTGTAGTTAAAGAAGTTCATGTGCTTCCAGGAACATGCTTGGACTCTAATTCTGGTGGTCTGGAAGATTAGACAATGTTATCTGATAAGCCATCCCTCTAGTACATCACTCTAATCTAGAATAAAAAAAGTAATTGTAGTAACTTTTTCAATAAATATCTGACACATTAAGCTTCCAACTTGTTTTAGTAATAATAATGATGGAACAAATATTCATATTTCAAAGAATTATTTACATTTAAATTAAAGTTTTTAAACATGAAATGCTTTTTTAAAAAATTATTTTATTAGATATTTTCTCCATTTACATTTCAAATGATATCCTGAATGACCCCCTATACCCTCCCCCAACCCTGCTCCTCTGCCTACTCACTCCCACTTCTTGGCCCTGGCGTTCCCCTGTATGGGACATATAAAGTTTGCAAGACCAAGGGGCTTCTCTTCCCAACGATGGCTAACTAGTCCATCTTCTGCTACATATGCAGCTAGAGGCATGAGCTCTGGAGGTACTGATTAGTTCATAGTTTTGTTCCACCTATAGGGTTGCAGACCCCTTCAGTTCCTTGGGTATTTTCTCTAGCTCCTCCATTGGGGTCTCTGTGTTCTATCCTATAGATGACTGTGGGCATCCACTTCTATATTTGCCAGGCACTGGCATAGCTTCACAAGAGATAGCTATAGTATATGAAATCTTCCTATTTAGCAGAAAGGAGTAATATCTACATGATATTTGAAAGTCTAAGAGAAAAGAAACCACCATGGCACCATAAAATATCATCAAACTGCATAGGAAGAATAAGAAAAGAAGAAAGTAAGTTAAAATGTGAAGTAATTAACAAAATTTCAGTAGGAACAGGAAGTCACTGTCTATTATATTTATTTTAAGCATAAATGAATCAAGTGTTCAAATCAAAATTTAGAATGAATACATTATTACTATAAAGTTTAACAAACACAAGAAACACTGGTGAATGACACAGAATTACATATTTGAAGTGACATAAGCTAGTCACAGTAAGACAAATAATAAATGACCTCACTTGTCAAAGTAAAAAAGAAAGAAAAGAAAAAAAAAAACTTAATAAGCCTGAAAGAAGAATAGTAATTGACAGGATGTTGATGGCTGGGAATAAGTGGATGATCAACTCTGCACCATCATTAAGTTTGGAGAATTTAATGCATAACATTATGATTAAGTTCATGAAACTGTGTTTTAGACATGAAATTTGTTAAAAAAAATATTTAAACATCTTCCTTACAAATATGTGGTTAGATGTATAATATATTAATGCATTACTCTTATTACCATCATTATTTCACAGTCTATGACTATAATCCCAAACAATTAAAACTAACTGAGAGGGTGACAAAGTGGTGAATCAGAGATAAGATTGATAGAATGAGTTAGAGATAGGATATACCCAAATCTTATAAGAAGAGAAAGGAAAGAACAGCTACTTAAGAGCAGTAGAGGGAGAGGTAGATTTGTGTTTATCTGAGTACAGTAGAGTTCAGTTAAATGCAGTTGAGTTCAGTTTAGTTTATAAAGTCCATTCAGTTTGTGGAGTTCAGAGGCAGTTTTTCCAAGCAGAGCAATTCTGTCAGAAGCCAAGAGAAGCCAATTAGAATCAGTCAACTTGGAGATGAGTTTGAGCCAGAAGAGCTGAAGTAAATCAGGTAGCCAGAGTTCATGAAGAGATAGAAAGGGTGCATTTATTCAGCAGTATGTCTTAGAGGCTGAAACATTCTAGGCCTAAGTTAGGAGATGGAGGCTGGAAGCTGAAACCCTCAGGGCTTGAGTTATAGAACACTAGATTATACAGAGGCTTGGAGCTTCCAAGCCTAGGCCTAGGAATAGTTAGATAAAAAATTTGTGGGCTCAACCCAAGCAGTTCAAGTGATGTATTTATAAAGGCTGGGTATGACTCTCATATCATACCTTCCTTTGAAATGAACCAAAATTTACACACACACACACAGAGAGAGAGAGA
>NC_034613.1:100626216-100627225 GCF_900095145.1 Mus pahari | reverse complement strand
ACTGTAAATACAAACAGTCACAGTTTTTGTCTGCAACATAAATCAGGGCATAATAAACTAGAATCAAACTAAGTCTTTGATACTTCTGAATTGTCTTAATAAACTCAAACTTATAAATTTGCAGTGCCAGAAGATAGTATGACCTAGTGTGAAACAAAATACTCCTTCAGGAATTAATATTTATTACATAAAACTCAATGAATAAAATAGAGAGTTCTCATTACTTCTTCATTTAATAGCCCAAGCTTCTCAGTTTTTCAAAGTGGAAAACAATAATGCCTTCAGATAAATTAGAACAAATTTATTGCTGTGGATCTCACCACTAAGACTTGATTACAAGGACAGAGAGCGGGCAAAATATTGGTATTGTACACAGGAAGACCTGAGTTTGATGTCTATAAATAAATCACATAATTACACACATTTGTGATTCCAGCATTGTGCTGGCAGACATCATGATGTCAAAAATCATGGTAAAGAGGGTTTGTGACAGTAGAAAAAAAGACACCATGTTCAACAAATGGTGCTGGCTTAAGTGGCAGTCAGCAAGTTGAAGAATGTAAATTGACCCATTGTTATCTTCTTGTACAATTATTTGAGACTTTAAGCAACTAACACATCCACTGGATGGTTTTAGCTTCTTTGTCAAAGAGCAAGTGACCATAGAGGTATGTGAGTTCATTTCTGAACCTTCAGTTCTACTTCATTGAGCTACCTGTCTGTCTCTGTACCAATACCATGAGGGTTTTAATCACCACTGCTCTGTAGTAGAGCTTGAGTCAGATGTGGGGCATTGGGCAATGCATGGACTGTCTAGTCTCCAGTTGAACTGAAATGTTGAACTCCTGGACCCGGTGGTGATAATTCACCTACATGGAATGGAAGGAGTTCTCTCATGCCTCCTGGAACCCTGGCTCCTGTCAAAGTTACCAACCCCTCAGACCCCACAAGAGAAGCATGGGTTAGCAGTCACTTAGGCAATGTTCCAAGCTTCTGACCTTCAGGCTAA
>NC_034613.1:100610078-100625621 GCF_900095145.1 Mus pahari | reverse complement strand
CTCTCTCTCTCTCTCTCTCTCTCTCTCTCTCTCTCTCTCCACCTTTTCTCTTTCACCCTGCCTTTCTACAATAAAGCTCTAAAACTAGACTGTCTCTGTTCATCAAGGCTCACTGCTCTTAGAGGATGGGATATGCTTTCTCCTAATGAGCTGTTTCTAATCTCCCAATAGAAGGCCTTCCTGTCCTCCAGTCAAGGCCCACTGTGCTTACTCTAGCTTGTGTGGGAACCTCTCTCCCTCAGCCCTGTCTCCCATAACCCTGGGGCTACAGGGTGTTGCCTCAGGGACCCTGGTCAGGGTCTGCCCCTTGTCAACCCCTTGTCAAGAGGGGTCAGTGGCTTAGATGTCTACCGGGGGCAAAGTGGAAAGTGTCCAGCAGCCCTACCACATCTGCCTGCCCAGAGCCTACGAGGAACTCTGGCTAGATGTGGGCTATCCTCCCTTCCCCCTCCTTCCCCTGCCCCTTTTAGTTCCCAAAGTCAGAGACTGTGATTCCCCTAGAATTTCTTTTGTTGTTGAGAATAGTTTTCACTATCCTGGTTTATTTTGTTGTTTCAGATGAATTTGAGAATTGCTTTTTCTATCTCTGTCAAGAACTGAGTTAGAGTTTTGATGGGGATTGCACTGAATCTGTAGACTGTTTCTGGCAAGATGGCCATTTTTACTATGTTAATTCTGTCAATCCATGAACATGGGAGATCTTTCTATCTTCTGAAGTCTTTTTCAATTTATTTCTTCAGAGACTTGGAGTTCTTGTCATTCAGATCATTTACTTGCTTGGTTAGAGTCACACCAAGATATTGGATTAGGGGTTAGGGTGAAGGGAGTTGTTTCCTGAATTTCTTTCTCAGTCTCTTTATCCTGTGAGTAGAGGATAGCTACTAATTTGTTTGAGTTAATTTTATATCCCTTAAGTCTTAACAGTTAAACATTATTAAAAAGTCTATGTTCCAAATCACCTTTGAGGCTTAAGCAACTAACTCTTAACACTTGAGAGTCCTTATAAACTTGAAATAAGTTAACATAGTTCAACAATATGGTAACAGAATAAGTATTCCCATTACTTATCCTGATTATCAAGTTTCACATAATTATGGGGACGACCTCAATGCTAAATAGAGCCTAACTAGGTCACTTTGACATACTCTTCCTTCCTTAGGGAGTGGCTTATTCTTCAGCGTTTGGCTAGTTGCTAAGTGCTAGTAAAGAGCAATTCACTCTTTTATTACTTTTCCAGCTGCTAAGCCTTTGAGATTAATGAATTGAGCAAAAATAATATTTCAGGGACTGTAGTAATAACTTCACAACCATTATAAATTATGGAGCACAACAGAATGCTACTGTTTTCACTTAACCTGGATGTCACTGCTATAGAAAGAACCAAGTCTTGGCACAATGAGCCAAAATTCATATGGCTTTTTTAGCACTTGATTTTCTGATCAACCAATTTTCCCTCTTCACATTTATTATAGTCTATTGAGATATAATCTAATAGTTGTCCCCTTACAATATTTTACAGATGTCTCAAATATTAATAATCTATCTTCCAAGTATTCCAAGCCTCTCCTTATTATAGTCTTCAATTTCCTAGACATTTATTTCCTTTGAAGTTATAGCCATTACAGAGAGTAACTGAGCCACAGATTTCACGTCTTCAGATACACGAAAGTGGGTTCTCACAAAAGTTATTCCATAAAATTTCCATACCCTGATAGGTGCTAAATTGATTTCTTCAAATAGCTTTCAAATTTCAGTGTAACTATTACTATCAAAATAATTCTCTATTTTGCCCTAGGCACTAATCTCTGTTAATTAAAGTACTGTTGTTTAACAAAATTCTTCAATCTAATGGAAAGAGATTTTATTGTTAGAACTTTCACTGTTTAAAGTACAGTATGTCTCATGTCTGGGTTTAAACATTGCTTAAATATTATATACATATACATTATATTATATTATATATATATTATATTATATACATTATATATAGTATATATATTATATATATATTATATACATACAATATATATATTTATATATAAAAATTATATATATGTTAGTTTTGTGTCAAATTGTCACAAGCAGGAGTTATCACAGAGAAAGGAGCTTCAGTTGGGGAAATTCCTCCATGAGATCCAGCTGTAAGGCATTTTCTCAATTAGTGTTCAAGCAGGGAGGGCCCCTTGTGGGTGGTGCCATCTCTGGGCTGGTAGTCTTGGGTTCTATAAGAGAGCAGGCTGAGCAAGCCAGGGGAAGCAAGACAGTAAAAATCATCCCTCCATCGTCTTTGCATCAGCTCCTGCTTCCTGACCTGCTTGAGTTCCAGTCCTGAGTTCTTTCAGTGATAAACAGCAATGTGGAAATTTAAGCCGAATAAACCCTTTCCGCCCCAACTACTTGCTTCTTGGTCATAATGTTTGTGCAGACATAGAAACCATATATATATATATATATATATATATATATATATATATATATATATATATATATACATGTGTGTGTGTTTCTAAATATGTCTACACTTCAGTCTATATTGAATGTTAAGATCACTAATTTTAGTCTAGATGTATCTATTTCAGACTATATGAAAAAAATCTTTTCTAACAAACCTGCCTCATTTTATGGTCAATATAGCATTGAGTTTGGTTTGTTCTAATCCTGATAACACATAACTGACACTTACTTATCTCTAACAAGCTAACCAGTAGCACCTAAAACAAAGTGACCATAGTGAAAGAGAGTTTGAAAGTTCTGTCTAAAGACTGACTAATGATTAAGCTCCACACATACATGTTCTATACGGAAAAAAATAGTCAACACACACACACACACAAACTAAAATAAATAAAAATTCTGTCTTTATTTTAACAACATAAGTGCACTCAGAAACTATGATGACTTGAAACAAATCTCTATTTATCAAGAAATAATCTTGGCACACCAAACACTGTACAATTGAGGTTTTAATTGTTCAACTTAGGCTATAAGATAGATGAATGTCAGTATCACTTTTTGATAAATGTCTATGTTGAAACTGAGCTCAGCACTTCTTTTAAAACATAGATTGCTTGGCTTCAATGCAATACTAGAGTGTCACAAAAATGTTACACATTAAACTAAGTAGGTATCCATTGGTGTACTTAAGTCTCACATGACAGACAATGTTATCCTTGCTCAAGACCCTGTTAGAGGTGACCTTGCAACCCTTATATCAGAAAATCAAACTTTAGCCCATGAATTAACAATGTACATCTGACTAAGGCACAACTTAATGAATAATCAGTTTTATTGGACAATATTGCATTGCATTGCATAAAGATCTACAAATACATCAATTAAATGAAATAAAACATCTGAAAATAGAAATACATGGATTGATTCAAATGTTCTTCCATTAGAGAAAATTACCTGGAACAGATGTCTTAAATGCTAAGTTCCACAACATGTTAAAAATAAAAACATTTAGTTTTTATGTGCTTTGATATTAGGGATTTTATTGATACCTAGACTTATCATCTGCTTAGCCCGTGATTGAGCATACTGTTTAATCTCTAAAAAATGTCAAGCTTTTCAGAACTTTATCTAGAGGAAGGAAGGAAGGAAGGAAGGAAGGAAGGAAGGAAGGAAGGAAGGAAGGAAATAAGGAGAAAAGAAAGGAAGGAAGGAAGGAAGAAAGGAAAGAAAGAAAGAAAGAAAGAAAGAAAGAAAGAAAGAAAGAAAGAAAGAAAGAAAGAAAGAAAGAAAGAAAGAAAGAAAGAATTAGTACAATTCCCCCAGGCAATTACATTCTAAACTTTAGGAGACATTATTGTTTTTCCCCAGAAGGCATCAGTTTCAGAAAAACAAATATAATTATCTGAAAGAGGATCATTCAATACCCATTACCTCTTCTTAAGCATATTCCAAATCCATATTATCGACATGAACATGTCTACCCCATATCCATATACCACTCAGTATCTCTCCACCATTGTCCACCTGATATCCAGCTATTCATAAAAAAATTTCTCAGCCTGTGTATCAAACTACGACTCCCACAGTCATAGTTGTTGCTTGCAAGTCACATTATTTGCTTTCAAGTAGCAATAATTTACATATATATATATATATATATATATATATATATATATCAAATATTTTAAAATTTTTAATCTCAACTAACTAGAAAGGATTTGTCTCATTAAAGAAAGACTGAAACACCACAAGGAGAACAGCAAATTCTAAAACTCCGTATCCTGCAGTAGAAACTTGTAATATAATCATCTGGTCTCTAAAGGTCTCAGATACCCTCAACTATTGGGCTGCACTGCATGGACCCCACATAGTTTCTCTTTTGGACCAGATCTATCCCATGCATTCCACTTTCCTAAGTGAGGTCTTATGGTGCTGGTATCTCCTATTATATCTAGGTCTCCACTTTAACAGTGTCATGCCATAACTGGAGTTCCAAGAATGGGTTCTGAAAACCAAATTCCTGTCCTTTAGAAGACCAATAAGTTCTCTTGATGCTGTGCTATTTCTTCAGCCTGTCATTCATAAATGTTTCAAATGCATGATTCCATATGTATCAGTCCTGCTAACTTGAAATTCTTATTTTAAAAGTGTGCAATTCTGATCCTCTTTCTGTACGGAGTTAAAAAAAGAAGAAAGATTGGTTTATATTTGCAGAGACTGTGTAAATGTTTGCTTTGGAGAATAGGGTTTAGAATGAACTAAATGAAAAGGAAGGAAGGAAATTTCTGCTATGGTAGAAGATTTATTTCATCTTGCATCTTATGTGAATATGTCTGCTTAGGGATATGTTTGCATGAATGTGGGTTCCTGCAGAGGCCAGAGAATGGCATTGGGTCACTTGAAATTGGAGTTACAAATTTACAGATGGCTGTGTACTGCAAGAGCAGCATGTTCTCTTAACTTCAAAGTCATTTCTCCAGTGGCAAGACTGAACTATTTGTACATATAAAATTCATGAGTGAAAAATATGCAAAATTCAGCTCAAATATTTCTTTTTAGAATAAAAATGTATATTTTCTCAAGTCGCTCAATTTAGTTGACATTAAAATCTCTTAATCATCCTGCCAAAACAAACACAGGACTATTTTTATCTGAATAACAATATCTTTATTAAATGCATTGATTTTTATAAAGAAAAACTCTAAAAAATCAGACTTTTCAGTTATAGAGTTAATCTCAGCAGAAAGGTAGATTTGTCACCCCAATTAAATGGGAATCTGAGGCAAGATTATCTTAATTTCAAGACCTACCTGAACTATTAAGTGTGTTTTAAGGTCATTCTGGGCACCTTAGTGAAATCCAAGTTATTGAATACAAAGCCCTAAAATTATGCAGATAAAAGTAACAAGGAATGGACTGATTCAATTGTTTTTACATATGAATGTATATACTTGTATGTGTGCATGTGTGTGTGTTTGTGTGTGTGTGTTTGTGTATGTGTGTGTGTGCGTGTGTGTATGTGTGTGTGTGCGTGTGTGTGTGTGTGTGAAAGAGAGAGAGAGAGAGAGAGAGAGAGAGAGAGAGAGAGAGAGAGAGAGAGAGAAATAAACTTGAGAGGGAGCAAAGGAGAATAGCAGTGACCATGCAAGAAATTAGAGAGGGGAAAGAGAGGGGGGAATTAATGTGTTTTATTTTAATTTTAAAATGTAAAACAGCATTATGACATAATAAGAAAATGCAAAAATTACACTAAAACAATTTAAAAATAAAAATAAAAATCCAGGCTAAGATATTTTTAATGCTGAATTCTAAGGAGCATTCTGATAAGAAATATAGAAAATTAGCTAACCGTGGAAAACCATGAATGTAGCCCCAATTAAAGCAAGAGGACAGGAAGAGAAGCTAACTTAAGTTCATGAATTTAATACTATATTAGGCAATAAAATAAGACCATTTCTTATATACAGAAAGAAGTCATATAATTACTACATAAAATAAAAATAAATCCACTTATTATGGGGGAAATATATGAAATCATCTGCAAATGAAGTGAAAGCTTTTGACAAAATTACCATATGACATTGTATGAGCATACATAAATGCATAAATTGGGAAAAATAAAAATATGAAATTGGATCCATGGGATTAAAATACAATAATCTCTATCAAAGGAAGCCAAAGACATGAATCTTTTGAGTATTGAAATCTATCAAACATTTCAAGGAAAGACACTATCAAAATTCTCAATTTCTATTATTTGCTAGGAGAAGAAATGGATCTTCCATCACCTTGACACTAACCTATGCTAGGAACACAACAAAAAATAAGATTATAGTCCTGTGTATGTGATAACGGAGAACAGAAAATCGTCAACAAATACCAAACAACCCCCTCAAGAAAAAGTGAAAACAATATTCCCAATGATTAAGTAGGATCATGCCAGTAATATAAGGATGTGTCAACATTCACTTAATAAACAAATCATTAAATGTAATGTGACTCATCAAGAGAATGAAAAATAAGTATCATCATCATGATTGATGTAGAAAAGCATTGATGAATTTTAAAATCATCTCACAATAAAAATATTCATCAAATTAGTTATCAAAAAAAATTGAACAATACAAAAACATGAAGTAACCCAATAGTTAACATTACTTTGGGCAAAATAAGAAACTGTACTAAGATATGAAAGGAGACATATGAGTCTATTTTATTAATTGCCTTTTTTTCTAATAAAATGCCTGACAAATGCAACTCAAGAACTTGCAGTTTGAGGGAAGAATCCACCAACATGGCAGGGAAAGAATAGCAGCTGCACCTTGAGGACGCTGATCACATGAGTTTCTCAGTTTTCTTTCTCAATTTCATTCAGTCTAGGACCTCAGCCCATGGACTTGTGCCACGACAGTAATTGTGGATTTGTCTACCTGAATTAACATAAGTCTTGTAAAATTCTCACAACTATATACTCAGAGGTTCATTTCTTTCAGTTCTTTCAAGTTGACCATGCAAATTACCAATAACCCTTCCTCTCTTTTCCTATAGGTTCATAATCAACTCAGTACAGCTTTAAAATTCTAAAGCCTTTTATTGTTTCAGCACTATTTGAAAGTGTAAATACAAAGTCTCTGCAGAGACTCATGCAGCTTTTCCACTGTAAACCTAAGTAATATAAAAAATAATTAAGTTACATATTTCCAACATACAGTGATACAATGTATTTACATTGGGGTTATATGGAGTAAACATTCCCACTCCAAAATATGAAGAAAGAGAGCATGGCAATGGATGATTATACTAAAGTAAAAATAACCCAGCAGCGAGAACAGCAAAATCTAATATTCTGTGTTCTACATGGGAATTTGTAATAGAATCACCTGGACTCCAAAGGGCTTGGGTAGCCTCAACCCTAGAGCTCAACCCTGCATCAATTCCCCACAATCTCTCTTTTGCGCCAGGTCTATCCTATGTATGCAATGTTCCTCACTGAAGTCCAATGGTTCTGCTATTGCCAAAATACCGGAGTCTCCATTATAAATTGAGATTCACCTTCACAGTGCCATAGTATAACTTTTCAAAGATTCCTTGTAGAGATTCAAACTCTGCCAAACACATAGACTTGGCTCAGTTGCTCTCTGTGGGGCAAGCCTCCTTTACTTGGTCAATCCTATATCTTCCATACCTGTAAATTCATAAGAATGAAGTATCCAAGTTTTGCTGCCAGCTCAAGATGGAACTTGAAATCATTGAACCACAGTTGTATGAGCTTCTGTGTAGTGACCCACTGTGTAGTAGGAAAATACTTTTTCCTTTTAAGTATCAGGAATTTGTTTCATCTATACTATCAGCTTAGACTCTCTCCCTTTGAAGTAAGTTTACACTTCCAAAAGATGGAACCTTAAGTGTGTAGGGCTAAGCCTTTGCAGATAACCTTGTTGCTCTCAGTGCACAATTTTTGATGTTTTCTAATATCTTTAACAATTAGAGATGCTTTGGTATCTATTCTGCTTGTCCAAAATTTTACACATACTCACATGCATTTCCTTTCCAAACTTCACATTCTCCTTCTTTTTCTCTTCTCTCTTCTCCTCTTTTCCTCACTCACTGGGTGAGAACAGTGAGCAATAGCTAAGAGCAGCTGGAATGTTTCCCTGCCTTGAAATTCCTTGTGCCAAGCAAACTAGCCCCTTACTTCTGTATTCATCCTCACTCACATGGTCAGGAAATGGGCAGAATCTAGCCATATTATTATCAACTGTATAACTTGCTTATTTTTATTTTGCCAAAGTATACCACAAATGGCATCTAGCATAAATTTCCAATAGTGTTCCTCCCTGGCGAAGTGTCATAAGGCTCAGTCTCTTCTCTTGGCATTCTTTACATTAAGTCTCCACCTTTCAAATTCATACAAGCTTAATCTCCTGCTTATTTCCCCTATTTCAATTCTATTAAAGGGTACACTTAAAATGTAAATTTAAGAAGTATAGTGTATTTAGTTCACTGTAAGATTATGAATGAACATTTCAAAAACCTAAACATTCTGTTTTTGAAGCCATATTCATATCTAAGTTGATTTAGGGACTTACGGAAAGATTGAAGATATTAATGCAGTTTAAAACTGGAGAAACAGCAAGATGTTAAGCCAAAATCATAATAAAGGTAATCCACATAATACGTAGCAGCAAAAGATTGTAAGTAACTTTATTACTAAACTAAGTTGTGTGAAATTTATTTAATAATCTCAATAATCAGAATGGGTCACTCACTTGACATTCATATTAATATCAGATGCTTCTAGAAATGAACATAAGGAATGAGGTGTAGGGTGTTGGGGAACTGAGTTATGAGGTGTATTTTCATACTTCTTTGTCTAAGAAACAAAAAATGAGTTATAAATTGTGAAATTCTAATTTGTTCTTATGGCTATGCGTTCTGCTATGGCACTTTTTGAGAGAAAGGGGGAGGAGAGGGAGACAGAAGCTTTAATGTCCCTGTGAGCTGACTCTCTTCTATAGAAAATAGTATACTATTTAATAATTATGTAAAAATATTTCTTTAGAATGTAGCACATTTTTTCTCTTGAGAAAATAATTCATCAAATTTTATGTATGTACAAACTCATCTATTACTGTGATATGTACTTGATGAAAGTGTAGGTCATTGTCACTCCTTTATTTCACAAGCTGCCAATAAAATTTATAAGCATGAAGCTGGCATTCAAAATAGATTAGGGTTTATATTGGTTCTAATTCACCTGCTACTTTTAATGGCTGGTGTTATATCTCCCATTTAAAATTGCTTCTGGTTAAAAATTATGCAGGCTCACACTCTTTAAGGATGTGGAGCTTAAAGCCATAATGGCTATTTCAAATTGGTACTATTCATTACCATTTCCTTATATTTACAGTAGCGAATTGTTTGACATATAACAAAGACAGATAAGACTATCTGATTAAAACCATGCAGACAATATTGTAGAACTTCCAAATTGAAGTTTATAGGCCAATATTGATCTTATTTTCCCCTCTGACAATCTTTAAGACTAAGCTGATACTAAAGATCAAAAGGATATTTTCCATGGGCTTTGAAATGTAACTAAACTAGAAATACAAGTTGTTAGACCATATGCATCATTGATGTCCAGCTCTGTCAGATCAATATAAATCCAGGAGATAGATTTGTTAAAATATCATGTAAGAAATTACTTTATTACCTTAAACCAATTATATTGATTCTAAGGAAATTATTTTCTAAGTTGATTCTCTACATACCAAAAGAGCAACACAGTCTTGTCTTTAAACCTCCATAGGTAAAGCAACAATTACAGACTATACTATCCATTTTGTTCATAAAGATTCTTTTTATGGTCAGAATTTACTTTTGTTTGTTTGATACTAAAAAATATCCCATCCTATACATATTTTCAAAAATCTAGATTATTTAACTTGGTGTTAGAAAAGTATTTTGATAGTTATAAGTTAACAATGTAATTTAGAACAGAAAGTGTGTTGTATTTTTAAACATAAACAAAACAAAAACGATTTTATTTAACAAAAGAAAAAACAATTATTTACAATATATTTTTTGCTCAAATATTGTTCAATGGGACAACCGTGCTTCTCCAGATTTATCTTATAAGCAACCTAAGCAGAGACTGTTCTACTCTTCAGATTTATTCCAGGAGCGGGGGGGGGGGGGGGAATGCCAGAATATGTTAGCAGCATGGCTGCTCCCTCCTTCCTCCCCTGCTCAGTGCACTGCGGGGGGCAGGGCAGGGTAACAAATCCCTCATCCTCATAACATCCCTTACTACAGTATCCTGCAGCAATTATGGGATTTCACAGACAGGTGGGGTAGAAGTTGGCAAACCACAAATTCAATGAAGCCTTTATGTTCCTTTCCTAGCAGTACCTCAGGGTGAAAGATGAGGTTGCTGGGAGACAGATCCTTGGAAAGCAGTCCCCTACAAACAAACAGCAAATCTCTCACTCCACTTGCACAGCAAAGGATGGGTGAAGCCACTCAGGAGAGGTGGAAGCCTGGTAACCATCAGGGGCTCCCTAGAAAGGCCAGAGTCATCTTCTGCCTTCCTCTGGGACAGATACTCCAAGTCAGTCAACATCCAAAATCCCCATCTGTGCTCACAACCTGGTATACTTCAGGAAATTACAGTCAGGGCTCCTCACATCTTCTGGTTATTTGGTTAATAAAAACCTAGGATTAGTGTTTCTTCAGACATATAAAGATGGGGTATACTGCTGCTAAAAACTAAGCAAAGTAAACAGGGAGAAGGGAAGAGATTAAGGCTAAGTATGGTCTGTTTCCCCAGGAAATTTAGGCAGGCCCTCACAATCCCAACTTCAAGAGAGGTGAAAAAGGGACAGCTCTCAGGAGGCTGGGCTAGTCTCTAGCTCCCACACTAGCCTCTCTCCTCCAGGAAGGTTCCAGCTGCCTTTGTGAACAAGTGGCTTGTCTGAAGGGCCTCCTATTCAGCAGACAACTCACTCTTCCCCAATTAGGAGATGCTGGCATGTTGTATTTTTAAAAGATTAATGAATGCATGTTTTAAAATGTTAGTATTAAAAATGATTCAGCAGTATGCTTATTTACTATAATATCTTACATGTGTATGTTGGTTTTTCTATTTATTCTTCTCTCATACAATACATCCTGACCACAGTTTACCCTCCCTATATATTTGTTGTCATTTTAACAGAGACACCTACGTCTATCTGTATTAAAAGGTAATTTTTTGATGTTCAACATGATGCCTAGTTGTTGAAAACAAAAACGTCAAATACATAAGCCAAGATGATTTTAATGATTGTCTTTGTATTGCTTTTGCTGTCATAAAATGCCATGACCAAAACCTGCCCTGGTGGTGGGGGGGTTATAATAGCTTGCCTTAAACTCTCTTAAAAAAAAAATCCATCATTGAAAAATGTCAAGACAGGAAATCAATGCAGCTGCATGGAGTAAGAAACTGCTGCAGAGGACATGGAGGAGTGCTGCTTCCTGACTTGCTCCTTGAGGCTTTCTCAGCCTCCTTTTGTATAGCACCCAGGATCAACAGTCCACTACTTGTACCACTCACAATGGGATGAGTCCTCTCACATGTATCTCTAATTAAGAAAAATTGCTATAGGCTTGCCTATAGGAAAATCTTATGGAGGAAATTTCTCATTAGATTCCCTCTTCCCAAATGACTCTACTGTGTGTCAACCTGACATTAAAAATGGCTAGGAGAGTGATATTTGAAAAAAGATTCCAATATATTCCTGATAATTATTTGCAAGTTGCTGTAAAATATCTCATAACACACAACACAATAACAAAATCACATTTTAAAATATGCAATGCCTTTTCCATTAGGGGAAAATGCAGCCCACATGATACACTGGAACTCACTATGTAGATCATGCTGATCTTGAGCTCACAATGACCCACCTTTGTCTACTAAATGCTGAGGTTAAAGGTGTGAGTAACCATACTTGACCTTCATTTGGTGTTTTTAGTTCTTATCCAAATCTGTAAAGTAAATACTATGTGAGCCCTGCTTTATGCATAGGTTCCATTCCTTACAGGACAAATAATTTACTTTTCCAAATATCTCCCAAATTTCTCCAAATCTTTTTTTTTCCATTGCCCAGCCCCTCCTTTTTGTTTTCTTTTTCTTTTTCTTTTCCTTTTCCTTTTCCTTTTTCTTTTTCTTTTTCTTTTCCTTTTCCTTTTTCTTTTTCTTTTTTTTTTCTTAGAAAATGTTTCTTTGTACACAGCCTTAGCTATCTTGGAACTCACTCTGTAAACCAGACTGATCTGGAACTGATAGAGATCTGCCTGCTTCTGCCTCTCAAATGCTAGGATTAAAGGCATGTGCCACAATGCAAAACACTATTTTTCCCTTTTCCAAGTTTTTGTTTTGTTTTTATTTGTGTGTTTCTGTTTTTAGAAATTGATACATGAGCACTGTATATGCATCATTTTTACCTTATATTCTCCCCCTTCCAAATTCCCTGTGCCACACCTATATTCTCCTCACCTCGTCTTTAAGTATTGTTGTACATATTGATTTGTATTTAAAAACAACCTGTTGAGTTCATTAAGTGCTGCTCATGTATACATTTTTATAGACAGCTACTTGGATTGGATACTCTATTGGGGAAATAATCTTTGAGGAATATTGTTTCTCCCTCTCTCACTAGCCATTAATTGTCTGTAGCTCTTAATCTAGAGGGTGGATCCTTGTGAGACTTTGATCATAGATTTTGCCATTTCAGCTGGTATTGTTTATGTGAAATATTTGATAAACAGTTCCTTGTCTTATATAGAAGATACAATCAGACAACAGATGTTCTGGTACTCTGACCTTTGCAATCTTCCAATATATTTCCTGTGTATAATATAGGGCTTCTGTGTATAGTATAGGGCTTCTGATACAGATGATCTCCATCTACTGCAAAGGGAAATTCTTTGATGAAAAACAAGAGCTACACTTCTTTGTAGGTGTAAATCTACTTTTATTCACCTAAATGTAATTTTTGTCTTGGAGGCTAACCTAGGCCTAGTCTGGAAGCTGCTAGCCCCCACACAATCTTACCTATCCCCAGAATGTTTGCAGCCTCTGAGAGTTACTGCTCAATAAGCTCCTAGTTCTTTATTATCTCAGGTTGGTGGGTTTATTTCACCTATTCTGGCTCAAAACTCTCTTGCAACTGATATATTCAATATGGCTTTTCACTTGGCTTCTGAATGTCTGGGCTTGGCCTCAAACTGACTATCTTTTCTAATCATCTGGTTCCTCCTCATTCTCTTTCTCATTATGTCTTTACTCGTGTCTACTTTGTAATCTATTCTCTGTAAAACTCTTGTTATCTGTCTTTCTAACACTCTCCCAGTAAAACTGCTCTCTTTCTCTCTCTCTCTCTCTCTCTCTCTCTCTCTCTCTCTCTCTCTCTCTCTCTCTCTCTCTCTCTCTCCCTCTCTCCCTCTCTCTCCTCACCCCCTCTACTGGATAGCTATCCATGATCTGCACTGCATCCCTGTACTGTACTCTCTATTTTCTGTACTGTTTGTCTCTCCCTTAAGTAGATTCCCTTTCCCCTCTCCTCTCTTGAGAGTTGGGCAGATCTAGTCTTTCAAATATTTCTCTGATACATCAGTTTATCTGCCACTGAATTAAACATCACTTTTAAACTTGGGTTTTTTTCTTCCACAAACTAACTTTACTTTTGGTGTTTGGCATTATAGGCGAGTACTAAGGCTGCATCTGTATTCTAGCCATAAAGATTAAAAGTGTCTCTTAAGGGCTGAGCCACACCACAGCTAGAAATGGGGTTCTTCACTAAATAACACAATCTGGGGATTCACAATATGATCTAATATCCTGCATATTCAAGCATTTAGAATGAAGGTAGGAATTATTCTGAATTAACTATAGTACAAAGTTCTCCTCTAGGGAGATGTCTTTTGCCATTACACTTGAAATGATTCCTAACACTGAGATAATAAAATTTGGATACCACTAACAATGAATAGTCATGATACCATTCTGAAATGCAAGCACAGAGATTCAGGAAGAGAGTAATTAAAGAAACCCTGTATTTTCATGTGCCTTCACAAAGTTAATGTAAATAAGCCTGAATCTGGTATCAAAAGCAAAAATCACTATAATAATCTGGTCAAATCCATAAAACTAGAACTTAGAATTATAAAAGGATCAAGGAATTTTAAAATCTAGACTTTAGCAGCAGAATGTGGATAACAGACAATCCCTATAAGTGAGCTTGTAAGCAAAAAGAAAAGTCAAAGCTTGATGAGCTCCAGAAATACTGTCTAGGATATTGAAAATAGTGTGGATTTAGCACCAGCCCCATGCCACCTTGGGCACAAATTTGGCGGATAGTCCAACAGTCCCTAGAGGACTCTCCAGGCCACAGGTATCCTAGCACACCCAGGATCTTGGGATAACTGGTGAGTGGAATGCAACATCTGTTCCAAAAAAAACCCAGGAGGGGCTTGTGCCAGCAGGAACAGGGACATAGGAAACCCACCAACCAGCGGCTAGGGTACCTTCTGTCAGGGTCAGCCCCACTCCACCTTCCCCACGAATTCTGCAGACAGTTTCATGGGTCCCAGAGGACTCACCATACCACAGGTACCCTAGCACACCCAGGATCTTAGGATCACTGAGGAGAGTCAGCCTCCAGAGTGGGCTCTGACCCCATGAATCAGGTGAGAGCTCCATCTTGTATCTCGGGTCTCTCACAGACCAGTCCAAACAGGAAAGCATGTGAGCCACAGAGCTTCCTTGGACAGGGTCCCTTCAGGCCTTATTCCTCAGCCAGGAGGCAGAGTTGAAACTGAGACCTCTGGGCTCTTCCCTGCCAGGGGAGAGCTTGCCTGCAGAGAATGCTCTGACCACTGGGACTCAGGAGAAAGTTGGATTCCCAGGAGTACATACAGAGGCTAACAGAACCACGGGAGGTACAAGCTCCAGTCAGAACATCTAACACCAGAGATTGCCAGATGCTAAAGGCAAACATAAAAATCTTACTAACAGAAACCAAGACCACTCAGCACCATCAGAACCGAATATACCCACCACAGCAAGTCCTAGGTACCCCAATATACCTGAAAAGCAAGATTCTGATTTAAAATCATATCTCATACTGTTTGAAGATTATAAGAAGGACATTAATAACTCACTTAAAGAAATACAGGAGAACACTGCTAAACAAGTAGAAGTCCTTAAAGAAGAAGCACAAAAATCTCTCAAAAAATTACAGGGAAACACAACCAAACAGGGAATGGAATTGAACAAAACTATCCAAGATCTAAAAATGGAAGTAGAAACAATGAAAAAAAGCCAAAGGGAGACAACTCTGGAGATAGAAATCCTAGGAAAGAAATCAGGAACCATAGATGCAAGCATCAGCAACAGACTACAAGAGATGGAAGAGAGAATCTCAGGTGCAGAAGATTCCATAGGGAACTTGGACACAACAATCAAAGAAAATGCAAAATACAAAAAGATCCTAACTCAAAACATCCAGAAAATCCAGAACACAATGAGAAGACCAAACCTAA
>NC_034613.1:100579104-100609673 GCF_900095145.1 Mus pahari | reverse complement strand
GCCCAGGCTACTATATCCAGCAAAACTCTCAATTACCATAGATGGAGAAACCAAAGTATTCCATGACAAAACCAAATTCACACAATATCTTTCCACAAATCCAGCCCTTCAAAGGATAATAAAGGGAAAATTCCAACACAAGGAGGGAAATTATGCCCTAGAAAAAGCAAGAAAGTAACCTTCAACAAACCTGAATGAAGATAGCCACAAGAACAGAATCCCAACTCTAACAACAAAAATAACAGGAAGAAACAATTAATTTTCCTTAATGTCTCTTAATATCAATGGATTCAATTTCCCAATTAAAAAAACACAACAACAACAACAACAACAACAACAAAAAACAAACGTTGACTAACAGACTGGCTACATAAAAAGGACCCAGCATTTTGCTCCATACAAGAAATCTACCTCAGGGACAAAGACAGACACTACCTCAGAGTAAATGTCCAGGAAAACAATTTTCCAAGCAAATGGTCTGAAGAAACAAGCTGGGGTAGCAATTACAATATCGAATAAAATTGAAGTCCAACCCAAAGTTATCAAAAAAAAAAAAAAAAAAAAAAGACAAGGAGGGGCACTTCATGTTCATCAAAGGTAAAATCTTCCAAGATGAAATCTCAATTCTGAATATCTATGCTCCAAATGCAAGGGCATCCACATACATTAAGGAAACTTTACTAAAGCTCAAAGCACACATTGCTACTCACACAATAATAGTGGGAGACTTCAACACTCCATTCTCATCACTGGACAGGTCCTGGGAACAGAAACTAAACAGAGACACATTGAAACTAACAAGTTATGAAACAAATGGTTCTAACAGATATCTACAGAACATTTTATCCTAAAACAAAAGGGTATACCTTCTTCTCAGCACCTCATACTACCTTCAACAAAATTGACTATATAATGGGTGACAAAACAGGCCTCAAGAGACGCAAAAATATTCAAATTATGCCATGCATCCTTCAGAGTACCATGGACTAAGGCTGATCTTCAATAAAAATATAAATAATAGAACGCCAACATTCACATGGAAGCTTAACAACACTCTACTAAATGATACCTTTGACAAGAAAGAAATAAAGAAATAAATTAAAGACTTTTTAGAGTTTAATGAAAATGAAGTCGCAACGTACCAAAACTTAAGAGACATAATGAAAGCATTCCTAAGAGGAAAATTCATAGCTCTGAGTGCCCCCAAATAGAAACTAGAGAGAGAATACACTAGCAGTTGACAGCACAGCTAAAAGCTCTAGAATGAAAGGAAGCAAATTCACTCAAAAGGAGTAGATGGCAGGATAGTTAAACTTAGGGCTGAAATCATCCAAGAGGAAACAAAACAAAACAAAACAAAAAGAAGAACAAACAAATAAACAAACAAAAACTATACAAAGAATCAACCAAACCAGGAGCTGGTTCTTTGAGAAAATCAAGAAAATAGATAAACCCTTAGCCAGNCTCACTAGAGGGCACAGGGACAGTATCATAATTAACAAAATCAGAAATGAAAAAGGAGACATATCAACTGTTCCTGAGGAAATCTAAAACATCAGCAGATTCTACTACAAAAGACTATACTCAAGAAAATTTGGAAACCTGGAAGAAATGGACAATTTCCTAGAGAGATACCAGGTACCAAAGTTAAATCAGGATCAGATTAATGATCTAAAAGTTCCCATTTCCCCTAAATAAATAGAAGCAGTCATTAATAGTCTCCCAACCAAAGAAGTCCAGAACCAGAAGGGTTTAGTGCAGAGTTCTATAGGACCTTCCAAGAAGTCCTAATTCCATTTCTCCTGAAAGTATTCAACAAAATAGAAACAGAAGGTACTCTACCCAATTCATTCTATGAAGCCACAATTAATCTGATACCTAATGGCATAAAGATCCAAAAAAGAAAGAGAACTTCAGAGCAATTTCCCTTATGAATATCGGTGAAAAAAAATTCTCAATAAAATTTACTCAAACAGAATCCAAGAATGCATCAAAACGATCATCCTTCATGATGAAGTAGGCTTCATCCCAGGGATGCAGGGATGGTTTAATATATGGAAATCAATCAATGTAATCCACTATATAAACAAACTCAAAGACAAAAACCACATGATTATTTTGTTAGATGCTGAGAAATCATTTGACAAAATCCAACACCCATTCATGATAAAAGTGTTGGAAAAATCAGGAATTCAAGGCACATACCTAAACATAATAAAAGCAGTATACAGCAAATCAGTAGCCAACATCAAACTAAATGAAGAGAAATTTGAAGCAATCCCACTAAAATCAGTGACTAGAAAATGCTGCCCATGTCGTCCCTACCTATTCAATATAGTATTTGAAGTCCTAGCCAGAGGAATTAGAAAACGAAAGGAGATCAAGGGAATACAAATTGGAAAGGACAAAATGAAAATATCACTATTTGTAGATGATATGCTAGTATATATAAGATTCCTAAAAATTCCAACAAAGAACTCCTAAACCTGATAAACAGCTTCAGTGGAGTAGCTGGATATAAAATTAACTCAAACTAATCAGTGGCCTTTCTCTACACAAAGGATAAACAGGATGAAAAAGAAATTAGGGAAACAACACCCTTCACAATATTCACAAATAATATACAATACCATGGTGTGACTCTAACTAAGGAAGTGAAAGATCTATATGATAAGAATTTCAATTCTATGAAGCAAGAAATAGAAGATCTCAAAAAATGGAAAGATTCCCCCATGCTCATGGATTGGCAGGATTAATATAGAAAAAATGGCTATCTTGCAGAAAGCAATGTACAGATTCAAGGCAAACTCCATCAAAATTCCAACTCAATTCTTCACAGAGTTAGAAATGGCAATTTGCAAATTCAACTGGAATAACAAAAATCCTAGCATAGCAAAAACTATACTCAACAAAAGAAGAACCATGGAATCACCATGCCTGACCTCAAGCAATTGTGATAAACAAACAAACAAACAAAAAAACTGCATGGTACTGGTACAGCGACAGACAGGTAGATCAATGGAATAGAACTGAAGACCCAAAAATGAACCCACACAACTATTGTTGCTTGATCTTTGACAAAGGAGCTAAAACCATCCAGTTGAAAAAAGACAACATTTTCAACAAATGGTGCTGGTTCAACTGGCAGTTATCATGTAGAAGAATGTGAATTGATCCATTCTTATCTCCTTGTACAAAGGTCAAGTCTATGTGGTTCAAGGAACTCCACATAAAACTAGGGTCACTAAATTTTACAGAGGAGAAAGTGGGGGAAAGCCTCAAAGATATGGGCATAGGGGAAAAATTCAAGAAAATGAGAGCAATAGCTTGTGCTGTAAGATAGAGTATTGACAAATGGACCTCATAAAATTGCAAAGTTTCTGGAAGGCAAAAGAAACTGTCAATAGGACAAAAAGGTCAACAACAGATTGGGGAAGGATATTTACCAATCCTAAATCAGATAGGAAACTAATATCCAATATATACAAAGAGCTCATGAAGCTAGACTCCAGAAAATCAAATAACTCCATTAAAAATGGGGTACAGAGCTAAACAAAGAATTCTCAACTGAGGAATACTGAAGGGCTGAGAAGCACCTGAAAAAATGTTCAACATCCTTATTCATCAGGGAAATGCAAGTCAAAACAACCCTGACATTCTACCTCACACCAGTCAAAAGTGCTAAGGTAAAAAATTCAGGTGTATTGGTGTGAGTGTGGAATCCTCAATAGAGTAGTTAGGGAAAAGACTGAAGGAGTTGAAGGGGTTTGCAACCCCAAAGGAAGAACAACAAATCAACCAAGCCACCCTCTAAAGCTCCCTGGGACTAAGCCATAAACCAAGGAGTACACATGGCTCCAGCTGCATATAGAGGATGATGGCCTTTTCAGGCACCAATGGGAGGAGAGGTCCTTGGTCCTGTGAAGGCTCAATAGATGCCCCAGTGTAGAGGAATGTAGAGCAATGTTATGGGAGTGGGTGGGTGAGTGGAGGAACACCCTCATAGAAGCTGGGGAAGGGAGGATGTGATAGGGTGTTTCTGGGGTGGGTGGGGGAGGAACCAGAAAAGGTGATTAAATTTGAAATGTAAATAAAGAAAATATCCAATAAAAAAGATAACTATGAAAACAAATTCAGGGGACAGCAGATGCTGGCGAGGATGTGGTGAAAGAGGAACACTCCTCCATTGCTGGGGGGATTGCAAGCTGGTACAAGCACTCTGGCAATCAGTCTGACAGTTACTCAGAAAATTCAACATAATACTACCGTAAGATCCAGCAATACTACTCCTGGTCTTATACTCAGAAGATGTTCCAACTTGTAATAAGGACACATGATCTACTATGTTTATAGCAGCCTTATGTATAATAGCCAGAAGCTGGGAAGAACCCAGATGTCCCTCAACAGAGGAATGGATACAGAAAATGTGGTTCATTTACCCAATGGAGTACTACTCAGCAATTAAAAACAATGAATTTATGAAATTCTTAGGCAAATNGATGGATCTGGAGGATATCATCCTAAGTGAGGTAACAATCACAAAAGAACTTACATGATATGTACTGACTGATAAGTGGATATGAACCCATACACTTAAAATACACATGATACAATTTGCAAAACATAAGAAACTCAAAAAGACAGAAGACCAATGTATGGATACTTTATTCCTCCTTAGAATGGGGAACAAAATACCCATAGAAGTAGTTACAGAGACAAAGTTCAGAGCTGAGAGAGAAGAAAGGACAATCCAGAGACTGCCCCACCTGGAGATCCATCTCATAAACAGCCACCAAACTCANACACTATTGCATATGACAGCAAAATTTTGCTGACAGGACCCTGATATAGCTATCTCTTGTGAGGCTATGCCAGTGCCTGAAAAATACAAAAGTGGATGCTCACAGTCATCTATTGGATGGAACAAAGTGCCCCCAATGGAGGAACTAGAGAAAGTACCTCAGGAGATTAAGGGGTCCACAAACTTATAGGAGGAACAACAATATGAACTAACCAATACCCCCAGAGCTCCTGTCTCTAGCTGTATATGTAGCAGAAAATGGCCTAGTCTACCATCATTGGGAGGAGAGACTCTTGGTCTTGAGAAGATGATATGTCCTAGTACAGAGAAATGCCAGGACCAGGAAGCAGGAGTGGATAGGTTAGAGAGCAGGGCAGAGGAAGGGTAGAGAGGACTTTAGGGATAGCATTTGAAATGTCAATGAACTATATCTAGTTGTCTTAGTCAGGGTTTCTATTCCTGCACAAACATTATGACCAAGAAGCAAATTGGGGAGGAAAGGGTTTATTCAGCTTACATTTCCATACTGCTGTTGATTACTAAAGGATGCAGGACTGGAACTCAATCAGGTCAGAAAGCAGGAGCTGATGCAGAGGCCATGGGGGGATGTTCTTTACTGGCTTGCCTCCACTGGCTTGCTCAGTCCACTCTCTTATAGAACCCAAGACTACCAGCCCAGAGATGGCACCACCCACAAGGGGCCCTCCCCCCTTGATCACTAATTGAGAAAATGCCTTACAGCTGGATCTCATGGAGGCATTTCCCCAACTGAAGCTCCTTTCTCTGTGATAACTCCAGCTGTGTCAAGTTGACACAAAGCTAGCCAGTACACTAGTAAAAAATTGTTTTTGAAAAAAAGAAAAAGAAAATATATAGTGTGAGACCAGATACCTGTGATTTGCATAGCAATTGGTCAGCAGAAAAAGGTTCTCCTACTGTAGCCAGTTGATCAATGGCTCTTACATTTTTTGAATTATTATTATCAGCTCCTGAAAGTCTTTTCTAACACATTCAGTAAGCAATAATTTTAAGACTCAATGTGAACAAAGGATTCTATGAGTTTGTCCCAAGTTCATGGACACATGTTGGTAAGTAGAAAGTGATATATATATATATATATATATATATATATATATATTACAAAGTAGAGTGTCTGTCTGCCTCTTACATTACAAAGCGGTGATCTGACATCAGACTTGTGGTCGAGACCAGCACTGCCAATACTAATGGATGACTCACAAATCATCATGGCCCATTCTAAGCCTACTGTGCAGATTACCTTGATTTGGGTAACTTCTTAATTCTTCTTGTATGTGCTGATGCATTATTGTGAAAATATCTCTTACATTAAAAAACAAAAAACAAACAAAACAAAAAACAAAAATCACTGGAACCTCCTGACACCTGTGTTAATTATTTACCTTTAGGTTACTTAAGACTTAAGTTGATAGCATACAGTATACTCAGCATGGTTGTTTAACCTGACTTTAAGAGAATAATATAAGAACCAAAATTATTTGCCTTCAATTTCCCATGGAATAAGTTTTATAATTGATGTGTATAACTTGATATTAAGTTATGTACTCTTTCTGCCCCCCTTTTGTTTCCTTCCTCCATCTACCTCTCCCTCATTCTACCTCAGTAATTATTTTGTTCCCCCTTCTAAGTAGAATTGAAGCATCCACACTTTGGTCTTCCTTTTTCTTAAGCTCCATATGGTCTGTGGGTTTTATCATGGGTATTTTGAGCTTTGGAGCTAATATCTACTTATCAGTGAGTGCATACCATGTGTGTTCTTTAATGAGAAGAGACAAAAGAGGAGTACCAAGGGAAAGGAAAATGAATAGAAATATGTAGCAGTGCGGGTGGGAACTGGGAATGGCCACTAGAAAGTCCCAGACAACAGGGAAGCAAGAAGATCTCAAGACCCAATAGGAATAACATTAGCCAAAATACCCAACAAAGGGAAAATAGAACCTGTAGAAACCACTTCCAGTAGATAGGTATGTACCCCATTTCAAGAATAGGGTCACACATCGACCTAAAAATAATTTAACCCAGAATTTTTCGTGTCTAAAAGAAACACAAAGAAAATATGGAGCAAAGACTGAAGGAATGGCTATCCAGAGACCACCCTACCTAGGGATTAATCCCATTTGCAGACAGCAAATTCTGACACTCTTTCTGATGCCAAGAAGTGCTTGTAGTCTTACAACTCTTATAAAATGAATATCTACCACATGTATTAGATACAGACTGATGTCTGTGTGCAGTACTGCTAGTTATTTGTGTCAGTTGGAGTTTATAAAGTTCCATTCTATTTAAAACTTTTGAAATATTTCTGTAATGTATCACTCATTTCTTCCCAGTATGTTTTTGAGCTGCTCAATAAATATAGAACTTAGGCCCTCTGTTAGGGACACACACACACACACACACACACACACACACACACACACACTGACCAGACACATTCAAAAGAAAAGGCAGTATTTAATCAGGGATATATTCAGATTCAGAAAACAGAAATGCAAATGACAGAAGACATAAGAGAGAAAGAGTATTCAAACCTAGACTTGCCCTGGGTAAAGTTACTCCAAGGGGAAGTGTTTTTATTTCTTTTCCTTAATGCAACACTGATCCAGTTTGAGTATTCTTGGGGTATTATTAACAAGTTCAAAACAATTCACTTGTTCACTGTGTTAAATTTCTAGGACAAACAATTAAAATAAAGGATTAAATATTTTGTTATGATTTCACAGGTTCACGGCTTCTATGCCCCACACAGTTGGTCAAAACTTGGCAGTGAGTTTGTTTACTAGAGATTTTCTTCAACTAAAAACAAAAAAGAAAGATAGAAGGGGTAAATAGAAATGGAGGAGAGAGGGGGGAGGGAAAGGGAGAGAGGGAGAGAGAGCAGGAGTGGGAGAGGGAGTGAGAGAGAAATGGTAGGAACAGAGAAAGAAGATGATAAAAGAACGATGTGGTTATTAAGGACCCACCTTCAGTAACTTAATTTATGCAACTAGTTCCTACTCCTGAAGTTTCCAAGATATCTCAATATCCCAATAACACTTATGTGCTATAATCTTAGGATCAAAATCACTAAGACATGAACCTTTCTTTGGGAAAAACTGAAAACGAAAACCATAACACTGTTCCTAAACCAGTATCCAAGAGTCTCCAAAGCCAAGTATTTCCATCCATGTATATTAAATACAAGTTCCAAATGTTCTTTGAGGTTCAAGGCAACCCAAAATGGATAAAATGGAAAGAAATTCTTTGCCTCAATACAACAAGAATGACTTATAATTCAATTACATAGAAGAGTCCTCATTTCTACCAGAAACTGTAGAAGTACTGTCTGCATTTGTATCAGCAGCTCAGTCTTCTGAGAGCCAACCGTATCATCTCTTAAGTTTGGCTTATAGTCTCTTTTGCTTTCTGTAATTCACTTCTCTACTTTGAAATATTCTTAAAATGCACTGATTCTAAATGTTTAAAAGCAATATGCTTCAATATTATAAACAAATTATATCTCATTTCTCCACAATATATTCATTGGTTAATGTTATTGTCACTATGACTACATTATAAGACAACATGACAAAACTCTTAACAAAATGAACTATATTTGATCCATGGTTTTAGAGAATTGACAGCATAGTTACTTGGCTTCTTTTTTCCTGGCCACTTAATGAGGCAAACCATTAAGGAAGCACAATTTGTCATGGTGGACAGAATATGAGCAAAATGAGGTGCTAGGAGAATAATGCCAGAAGACTTCAGTCTTTTCAATGTCTAGTGGTTAAAGATCTAAGTTTGATAGCTCCATGAAATGATTTGTGGTATATAAATTGACAATCATTATGCATTGGAGAATCTTTTCGTTCTTTGCAAAATGCTTATTTTCAATTACTGATCAGCATATCACTTGTTTCCATGCATCTAAAATAGATAAAGCAGAAATGAATATAACTACATTGAAAAATGAACAAACTTGTTAGGAGATTTAAGACTTTTCAATATGACTATTTGTTTAAATAAATGAAAACATATTAAATTTATAAAATATGTCAATAACACAAATTAACCTAACATATATTTAAATATATTGCAAGGTGTCATCAGAAAATATATGATGTTTTAACTGTCAACTTTTTGGTTCCAAATCTAACGACAGACTGAATTACAATTTAACAAAAAGAACTGAAATCTTACCTCTATATATTCCCACATTCTCTTAGCACAATACAATTAAGTTAGAAGTAACAAAAAATCCATATATATGTAAATAAGAAATACAATTCTTGGGAGTTTATTGGAGAACAAAAAATTATACCATAAATCAAAAAATATTTACAACTGAAAGTAATAGAAATATGACCTAGAATTGGACCTGATACAATTTATATTGTGCTTAATACTACTAAAATGTTTATATTAGAAGGGGAACTGAATATCAATGTGCTTAAAAAGGAAAAACAAAACTATTAAGAGAGCAATAAGAAAGATGAAATTAGAAATTAATGACATAGCTGAATAATATTGTCAGAAAAAATATTGCAAATAATCTGCAATATCAACATCAATTGAGAACTTTTACCAAGATGGATGCAGAAAACAAATAAAGAATTAACACTAACTTTGAAATAAAAATGAAGAAATGAATGAGGTGCTGAAGAAATTGAAAATAATATATGATGAATAGATTGCTAACAAATTTGAAAGTATATGGAATACACTCCCAAGAAAGTCTCTTTTTCAAAACCATAAAAAAAAAAAAAAAGGCTGGGGAGATAGTTTTGTAGTTAGGAGCTCCAGAGAATCTCCATGGCTGCTCACAACAATCTGTAACTCCAATCCCAGAGGACCTTGTAGCCTTTTTCTGGCCTCTGTGGTCACTAGACACATTCAGTGTATGGACATGTAAGAGAACACTCAAAAACACCAAAGTAAAATTTTTGAAAGTAAAACTTATTTTAAAAAATATGAAGTGTGGACTTTTCAGTCCTACTTAGAAGGGGAAATATAATCAAAGGAAGAAGAGGGAGCGAGGGTCCTAGGAAGGAGAGAGGAGGGGGAGGGAAAGTATGGGTCAAGATTAGGTGTGGGAGGATACAGGGAAGAAATACAGAGGGTCAGAAAATTGAACACAGGTGTGTAGCAGTGGGGGTTGGGGATCTGGGGGTAGCCACTAGAAAGCCCCAAATGCCAGGAAAGCCAGATGCTCCCAGGACCCAACAGGGATGACATTAGCTGAAATACACAACAAAGGGGAGAGAGAACCTATAGAGATCATATCCAGACGTTAAGCACAGGCCCCGGTTCAGGGATGGGGCCACCCACCCATCTCAAAAATATTAAACAGGCATGGTTCCCGTCTAATTGAAATGTAAGGCCAAAAATTGGAGACTGAAGGAAAGACCATCCAGAGACTGCCCCACTAAGGAATCCAAGCCATCTGCAGGCACCAAACCCAGACACTATTGCTGATGCCAAGTGCTTGCTGACTGGAGCCTGGTATAGTGTTCCATAAGACGCTCTGCCAGAGCCTGACCAATACAGATGTGGATGCTCACAGCCAACCATCAGACTGAGCACAGGGACCACAATGAAGGATTTGGGGGAAGAACTGAAGGAACTGAAGGGGTTTGCAACGCCAAAGGAAGAACAAGAATATCAATAAACTGGACCGCCACCCATAGCTCCCAGGAATGAAACCATCAACCAAAGAGTACACATGGAGGGACTCATAACTCCAACTGCATATGTAGCAGAGGATTGCATTATCTGGCATCAGTGGGAGGGGAGTCCCTTGGTTCTGTAGAAGCTCAATGCTCCAGATGAGGGGAATACTAGGGCTGTGAGGCTGGACTGGGTGGGAGAGCACCCTCATAGAAGCAGAGGGGAGAGGGAATGGGATAGGGGATTTGCAGAGGGGAAATTGGGAAGGGGGATAACTTTTAAAATGTAAATAAATCAAATAACCAATTTTTAAAAATATGGACAAGTCATCAGACACATTTTATTTAACATTCCATATAATAAAAATAATAGAAATAGACCATTCAAAGAGTACTGTTAAATAATAAGGAACAACATTTTTGACATTTTTGAATGAGTAGGACACACATCTTGGCTTATGTAAAAAGGCTCATGTATCTTTATTTTGGAAATCAAATAAATGCAAATAGAAATGGGCTATAATGAGACAAAATATTAAATCATTGATAACATTATGTTAGGTAACATAAAAGTATGATGATATATGTTAATACTTTTAAAATCCATAAGATCTGAATATACAATGCACTTAAAATAATAGGATTAATCAATAAATATAAAAATAAAGATATCATACTATAATGATGCTGAGAAAGAAATATGTTTATTTAACAGTGAAAGATATAAAACACTGCAACTGGTATACAAATATTTTGCAAAATGAGTATTTATTACAATGAATTATTAGTATAGCAACCAGTAATACTATTAATGGCATTCCTCTTACATTATTTGGTATATATCCTTTTCTTACATACTCTGTGACTAAGCCATAAAATACCACATGAACATCTCCACCCACAAAATTAGATTTCATACATATTTAATTCACTAAATACAATTTACCCTCCACCTGAAAAACCACATAGTTAATTATCAACTCCTCCAAATTAGCAGCTTTTCCTTTATTACACATTTAATTATATCTCAGTATTGCCAGAATGTCGGCTCCTTTACATGACTAACCTTTTTTTTTTTTAATGGAAAAAACCCCATACCCTTAGATGAATGAAATTTCTAAGATTAAATGACATGTCCCCAAGGATTGATTCCATGTGCTTAAGGCAACACTCTACTGTGATAGATGACAATATATTAAAACCATGTATTTCAGTTTCAGTAAGTGGTGCCTTTCTTTTGAGCGATTATATCATTTGATTTAACAGGTTTTTATTGCTTAAGTGAGAATTAAATCAGTCATGCAAAACACATATTTTTACTCTGCTTGTGTGACAAAGCTTATATCATACTTTTAAAAAGCTCATTTTTTTCTTCAGATAGGCTAAATTAGAGTTCCTTCTTGCATTCTTTAAAGGAATACATTATGATAATGATACAAAATATAGCAAACCAGTTAGGAAATTCAGACTGTGTCAGAAATGACAGATATTATAAATCTCTAGTGTTATGTTCCAATTTTTAAAAATTTGCCATGTGCTGAGTTTACTTGCAGACCTAACATTTTTAAAAACGAGATTATATTAGTTTTGATTATGTGTATGAGTATCTGTTCTGTATATGCATGTAAGTGCAGGCACCTGTGGAGACCTGCAGAGGGAATCAGATCTCCTGGAAATAAATTTATGGGTAGTTTTGACCATCACAGGATGGGTGCTAGCAACAGATTATAGGTCCGTCCTCTCAAAAGCTTCTACATGCTGAACTATCTCTCTAGAACCTCGGACATCAATTATTTTTATCTTAATTATTAAGTTTTTGAGAGCTACATATATGTGTACTGTATTGGCATCATTTCTCCTCCCTTTCCTCTCTCCAATACTTCCCAAGTCTCCTCTACTTCTCAAATTCATGGATGCTTATTCTCTAATTATTATTATTATTATTACTTATATGTGTTTATGAATTTATAAATACAACCAGTTAGGTTTTTTATTGTTGTTCATGTGTACATGTACTTAGGGATGACTGCTTGGTATAAGATAACTTATGAGTAAGTCTGTCCCAAGAAATGACATGTCTTCCTCTCTTAGCAACCCTTAATTGCTGCAAATAATATTTAAAAGACTTTTTAAAAATTATCACAAAATTGGACCACTATAGAAAGAGTAGCACTAATAGATTAGTTTTTCCACTTCAAGAGCGATTTTAAGCCAATTAAAATGTTATTTATGTACTCATCATCACCTATAAATTAAAAATGCTAGAATATTAAAGTTTAAACTGGGTTCACTCATTATTGTACTGTGAAATAATGTGAAATGTAGTTTGGGTGCGAAAATTTCCTTTAAAATTTTGAAGCTTTTTTGAAACAACTGCCTGTCCTTCATTATCCCAGAATGTATTTCAAACTAAAAAAGACTCTAAGTCACCATTTGCATTTTATTCCTTTAAATGCTTATGTTAAATGATTTCTGTCCCCTGATGTTTAAAATTCAAGATTTACTACATGGAAGAAAATTAGGAGAAGCATATATCTTGCCCTTGTATTCACTACTGCTTTACTAACATGAACTTATATTTTCATATGCATACAATGCAGACTTATGTATCCACATGATTGAATCCACATGTTCATGAAAATCACCTTTAAAATTGGCAGGCCTATTCTTAACTTGTAGGGGTTGTGCATATTGTACTTGGTTACCTCCAGAATTTTAAGAAATTTTAAAAAAATATTGAGAGTTAAAAGCAAATTTTAATTTGGTTACAAAATTATAAGGTTTCAAACTATCAATCTATTTACAATATTTTGGCTCCACTAGCTCATTTCCCTTACATTTAGATCATACCTAATGAAAAATGAGAATTTACTTAATTATATACAATGTGATAAAGCTTTGGAGACTGCAGAGTAACACTCGTGTTGTTAGACGGTCTGGAATTTGATGTACAAAAAGAAATTCCCTGTTACCTATACAGTATTATTCTAGTGACAACCCAAACTCTCTTAAAAACCCAAATATAGACCAAGAAATGGTGATGAACTCTAGAAAATCATATAATTCTTAATGAAGTTATTTATAAAGGGACAGTAAGATCCCACAGAGCATAAGCAGGAACAGTATATTATACTCTGATACCCATCAGCTTGCTAAAATTACAAACTGGAATGCTACAAATTTTCAGTCTGATCATGTAAGATTTACCACACAATAAGCATTCAAGACTTTTATTCTATGAGTGAAAATAAAAAGAACTGGACATAGGGGCTGATGAAATGGCTCAGCAGTTAAAGATATTTGTTTTTCTTTTTCTTTTTCTTTTTTTTTAATTAGATATTTTCTTTATTTACATTTCAAATGTTATCCCCTTTCCTAGTTTCTTCTCTGGAAATCCCCTCTCCCCTTTTCCCTCCCCCTGCTCCCCAACCCATCCACTCCTGCTTCCTGAACTGGGTATTCCCCTATACTGAGGCATAGAACCTTCACAAGACCAAGGGCCTCTCCTCCCATTGATGACCTACTAGACCATCCTCTGCTACATATGCAGCTAGAGACATAAGTCCCACCATGTGTTTTCTTTGATTGGTGGATTAGTCCCAGGGAGATCTGGGGGTTCTGGTTAGTTCATATTGTTATAACTGCTATAGGGGTGCAAAATCCTTCAGCTCCTTGGGCACTTTCTATAGCTCCTTCATTGGGGACCCTGTGCTCCATCCAATGGATGACTGTGAGCATCCACTTCTATATTTGGCAGACACTGGCAGAGCCTCTCAGGAGACAGCTATATCAGGCTCCTGTCAGCAAAATCTTGTTGACATCTGCAATAGTGTCTGGGTTTGGTGGTTGTTTATGGGATGGATCCCCAGGTAGGGCAGTTTCTGGATGGTCATTCCTTCAGTCTCTGCTCCAAACTTTGTCTCTGTAACTCCTTCCATGGTTATTTTGTTCCTCCCTTCTAAGAAGAATAGAAGTATCCACACTTTGGTCTTCCTTCTTCTTGAGTTTCATGTGTTTTGCAAATTGTGTCTTGGGTATTCTGAGCTTCTGGGCTAATATCTACTTATCAGTGAGTGCATATCATGTGTGTTCTTTTGTGATTGGGTTACCTCACTCAAGATGGTATCCTCCAGATCCATCCATTTGCCTAAGAATTTCATAAATTCACTGTTTTTAATAGTTGCGTAGTTCCCCATTGTGTAAACGTACCACATTTTCAGTATCCATTGCTCTGTTAAGGGACATCTGGGTTCTTTCCAGCTTCTGCCTATTATAATTAAGTCTGCTATGAACATAGTGGAGCATGTGTCCTTATTACCAGTTGGAGTATCTTCTGGGTATATGCCCAGGAGTGGTATAGCTTGGTCCTGAGGTAGTACTATGCCCAGTTTTCTGCAAAACTGCCAAAATGATTTCCAGAGTGGTTGTGCCAGCTTGCAGTCCCACCAGAAATTGAGTTTTCCTCTTTCTACATATCTTCCCTAGCAACTGAATATATGTGAACCACCTAAATGGATGCTAGGAATTTAAATTCACAACCTTCTGTTCCAGTTCCAGGTTGTAATATGCCTCTGGCCTAGGCAGGCACTTTCACTCACAAACACATATTAACATGTAAACAGACTTTTAGACATAATTAAATATTTTAAAAATTAATTGGAAATAACCAATATAAAAATCAGACATAATATTAAATAAAGTATAAGTATTAAAGATATAGCTCCTCAATACAGTATTTATATATCACTTGAAAAGCCTTGGGTTCAAATCCCCAAGTCTACAAAATAGCAATTAGACAAACAAAACAAAACAAAACAAAACAAAACAAAAGTAAAAACTTTGAACAGGAAAGAAAAATATTGTAGTAGTATTCCATACAACTTTACAGATTACTCATTATCCACATACAATTTGAAAAAGAGAAGTCTTTGCAGTCCTTTTAAAAAACTAGAGAAAACTATAAGTGTAAAGTGACTGGGAATGTAAAGTTCTTCCAGTCTTGGTGAGAGATAAAAGTATGTCTATAATACAGTTAACTCAGTTTACTATCTTATGATTTGTCATGTTATTATTCTATTTACATTATTATTACTAACATTATTTTATTGTAAAAAATGAATTGGGTAAAGTATCTCACTTTGAGTTGTTTTTCTTTTTTTTTAAGTTTTTTTTTTCTTGGATATTTTCTTTATTTACATGACAAATGTCATCCCCTTTCCTGGTCCCCCCTCCCCGAAAAATCTCTATTCTATCCCCCCTCACCCTGCTTCTACTAGGGTGTTCCCCCCCACACACACACACCCAATCCTGCCTACCTGCCTTGGCATTCACCTAACCAGGGGCATCAAGCCTTCAAAGGACCAAGGTTCTCTCCTGCCATTGATGCCTAAAAACGCCATCCTCTACTACATATGCAACCAGAGCCATGGGTCGCTTCATATGTACTCTGGATGGTGGTTTAGTCCCTGGGATCTCTAGAGGGTCTGGTTGGTTAATATTGTTGTTCATATGGGGTTGCAAACACCTTCATCTCCTTCAGTCCTTTCTCTCACTCCTCTACTGGGGGCCCTGGGCTCAGTCCAATGGTTGGCTGTAAGCATCTGCCTATGTGGGGCTCTGGCAGAACCTCTCAGGAGACAGCTATATCTGGGTCCTGTCAGCATGCACTTCTTGGCATCTACAATAGTGTCTGGGTTTGGTGATTGTATATGGGATTGATCCCCAGGTGGAGCAGTCTCTAGATGGCCTTTCCTTCACAATTTGTCTCCTTATTTCCTCCCTTGAGTATTTTGTTCCCCCTTCTAAGAAGGACCAAAGCATCCATACTTTGGGCTTACTTCTTCTTGAGTTTTATGTGGTCCATGAATTGTATCTTGGGTATTTGCAGCTTAGGGCTAATATTCACTTATCAGAGAGAGCATAGCATGTGTGTTGTTTTTTTTGTTTTTCTTTTTTTTTTTTTTTTTTTTTTTTTTTTTTTGTGTGTGTGTGTGTGTGTGTGTGTGTGTGTGTGTGTGTGTGTGTGTGTGTATAGGGGGGATTGGGTTACTTCTTTCAGGATGATATTTTCTGGTCCCATCCATTTGCCTCAGAATTTCATGAAGTCATTGTTTTTAATAGCTGAGTAGTACTCAATTGTGTAAATGTACCACATTTCCTGTATTCATTCTTCTGTTGAAGGACATCTGGGTTCTTTAGAGCTTCTGGCTATTATAAATAAGGCTGTTATGAACATGACAGAGCATGTGTCCTTGTTAGAGGTTGGGGTATCCTTTGGGTGTATGTCCAGAAATGGTATACCTGGGTCCTTAGGTAGTACTATGTCCAATTTTCTGAGTAACCCCCAGACTGATTTTCAGAGTGGTTGTACCAACTTGTAATCCCACCAAAAATGGAGGAGTGTTCCTCTTTCTCCACATCCTCTTCAACATCTGCTGTCACCTGAGTTTTTGATCTTAGCCATTCTGACTAGTGGGGGGTGGAATCTCAGGGTCATTCTGATTTGCATTTCAGAGATGACTAAGGATGTTGAACATTTTTAGGTGCTTCTGAGCCATTCAGTATTCCTAAATTGAGAATTCTTTGTTAAGCTCTGTACACCATTTTTCAATGGGGTTATTTAATTCTCTGTTATCTATCTTCTTGAGTTCTTTGTATCTACTGAATACTATCCATCTATTTGATTTAGGATTGGCAAAGATCTTTTCCCAATCTGTTAGTTGCCATTTTGTCCTATTGAAAGTGTCCTTTGCCTTACAGAAGGTTTGCAATTTTATGAGGTCCTATTGGATCTTAGAGCATAAGCCATTGTTGTTACGTTCAGGAAAATTTCCCCTGTGCCCATGTGTTCAAGGCTCTTTCTGACTTTCTTTTATATTAGTTTCAGTGTATTTGGTTTTATGTGGAGGTCCTTGATCCACATGGATTTAAGATTTATACAAGGAGATAAGAATGGATCGATTTGTGTTCTTCTACATGCTTACTACCAGTTGAACCAGCACCATTTGTTGAAAATGCTGTCTTTCTTCGACTGGATGATTTTAGTTACTTTGTCAAAGTTCAGATGATCATAGATGTATGGGTTCATTTCTGGATCTTCAATTATATTCCACTAATCTTCCTGCCTGTCTCTGTACCAATACCATACATTTTTTACCACTATTGTTCTGTAGTACAGCTTGAGGTCAGGGATGGTGATTCCCCTATATATTCTTTTAGTATTGAGAACAGTTTTTGCTATCTAGGAATTTTGGTCATTCCAAATGAATTTGGAAATTGCTCTTTCTAACTCTCTGAAGAGTTAAGTTGGAATTTTGATGTGGATTGCTTTTAATCTGTAGATTGCTTTTAGCAAGGGTCAGTTTTGCTGTATTAGTCCTGCTAATCTGTGAGTATGGGATATCTTTCCATCTTCTGAGATCTTCTTTGATATCTTTCTTCAGAAACTTAAATTTCTTGCCATACAGATCTTTTACTTGCTTGGTTAGAGTCACACCAAGGTATTTTATAATATTTGTGACTATTGTGAGGGTGTCATTTTCCTAATTTCTTTCTCAGCCTGTTTATCCTTTGAGAAGAGGAAAGCTTCTGGTTTGTTTGAGTTAAAATAATATCCAGCCACTTTTCTGAAGTTGTTTATCAGGTTTAGGAATTCTTTGGTGGAATTTTTGGGGTCACTTAAGTATACTATCAAATCACTTGCAAATAGTGATACTTTGACTTCTTCCTTTCCAATTTCTATCCCTTTGATCTCCTTTTGTTGTCTAATTGTTCTGCCTAGGACTTCAAGTACCATATTGAATAGGTATGGAGAGTGTGGACAACCTTGTCTTGTCCCTGATTTTAGTGGGATTGATTCAAGATTCTTTCCTTTTAGTTTGATGTTAGCTACTGGTTTGCTTTATACTGTTTTTACTATATTTAGGTATGGGCCTTGAATCCTGTTCTTTCCAAGACGTTTTCCATAAATGGATGTTGACTTTTGTCAAATGCTTCCTCAGCATCTGAGGAGATGATCATGTGTGGGTTTTTGAGTTTGTTTATATAGTGGATTATGTGAATATCTATGCAAAAAATAATCAATAAAATTTTTGCAAACTGAATCCAAGTATACATGAAAACAATCATCCGTCATGATCAGCTAGACTCCATTAAAAGGATACAGGGATGGTTCAACATACTTAAAACCATGAATGTAATCCACTATATAAACAAATTCAAAGCAAAATTACTTTGAATTTTTATATCCGTTGTCATACTAGCTTATATATCAAGCTGCTTCAATTCTTCTTTAATTGCAAGTATTAAATACAAAATTTTGATTAGTATTTACCTGTACTTACTCTAGATGTATCTGTAATACTATGTAAAGGATATTCATTAAGTTCTACCATAGTCTACTAGAGATATATCTAAATGAGCTTAGAAAATGTCTATAAATTTGATGGATTTCATTTTCTAGTTGTTAATCTCCATCCACATGTGCCCTTCAAAATTTTGTGCTAACAATGCATAAAACTATTTTAAAAATGTGTTTGTGTATGCAACAACAATTTAAATAAAGGAACCAGAGGCTGTAAGTTTGAGAAAGTACACGTGATGAGGAAGTACATGGGAAGGGTTGGAGGGATTAAAAATAAAGTAGAAAATGATGTAGTTATATTTAATTTTAAATATTTTTATAAATACACAGGTTTTGGGTATTTGGGGGACTTGTAGACAAATGACAAATTAACATCTACCCTTCTAAATGTGAAATCACAAATAACTACTCTAATGTAAAAACTGAAGTAGAATATAAAGAAAAAAATAGCCTGCATAACAAAGAGATAAAACACCAAATACAAGTCCTCTGCTACACTGACTTTAAGTGTCAAAATATTCCTTGAAAGTATTTCTCAGAAAGCTCATATTCTCATATTTGTATCCAGTTTCCGATTAAAAACTGTCTAATTATGTGAATTAGGATAAAAGATATCACATTTCACAATACTTGGTTTCCTGTGTAATTTCTTGCATATAGAATGTGCTTTACACACACACACACACACACACTCACTCACACACTCACATATATATGTACATATGTACACACAAATTGTATTTCCTCTCATGATAATACTTTCTGAAGCATACAAGTCTTTCCTGATTTCACATTTTAGCTCTACTTCACAAGGTAGTTAACATTTAACAGCTACCCTTGTATATATATATATCCCTTGTGTATATATATATATATATATATATATATATATATATATATATATATACACTTTTAGTAGACCTTTTAACATTCTCAAATAAATATCATAGGATTTTGACACCTTATGAGATAGATAAATGTTAATGAATAGTTTTTATCAATGGGACAATAATATTAGTTTCAATGAATTTCTTGTAGGTATGGATTTATTGACAGAAATTTGAGTGGTATAAAGGACTATTTAAATTCCCTACAATCATTTCACCTACAAAGAATATTAACCCTACATTTCATTTTTTACAGAACCTCTGCTAAATAAAACTGAGCATAGTTGACATCTATCTGAAACTGTTCTCCTTGTGTGAGAAACTTTATCATATACACTTTATTTTTTAAAAAAATTGAAATTTTACAATAGATGGATGATTTTAGACCCAAATTAATGAAAAGTAAAAAATAACAATTGATCTTAGTTCCCTGTAAATCGTTTTTCAACCTCCAGCTGGGTTTAAACCACTCTGTGATATAATTGATTTGAACAACTTTAAGCGTGTTTGTATATGAATAGCTGGAGGCTGGAGTGAGAACTCTTATTGTGTTCTGAGTCAATACCAGCATTGCATCAATAAACTACAAACACACTAGAATTTTAAGATCCATATTCCAAGCTGAGTCTTTAATACATGTGTTCTTCAAATGATAAAAATAAAATAAAATAGATCATAACCTTTTAAGTTTGAAACCTAGATAAAATTATTCAATACTTTCAAAATAAGTACTGATGTCACATTCCTCTGACTTTCTCCTTCCAGAAGAAAATAAAGTGAAAATTTGTGGCAATTGATGTTAAGCATTTCAAAATCACTCTAACATATCCTTGTTTTGTCAGATCCCTTTAAATTAAAACTAGCTTTTAAAATATTAGTTTGTTTTCAGTCAACTCAATGACCAAACTTTTTATTACAGGCTTGTGGTTTGACAAAGTGGATCTTGGTGATTGTTCCCAAGCCCAGTGATCACAGTTCAAACTCTGGGTCGTACATGGTAGAGGCAATTACCTTGAATTCTTCAAGTTGTCCTCTGATATTCACACCTCTCTCTCTCTCTCTCTCTCTCTCTCTCTCTCTCTCTCTCTCTCTCTCTCTCTCTCTCTCTCTCTCTCTCTCTCTCTCTCTAATAAATAAATGAGTAAAGGTTAAAAAGTAATAGGTGAATAATAAGATGGTATGTTTTTGTTCCTAGAACTTAGGAACAAAGGTTGGCAAATCTATGTGAGTTCAAAGACAGATCGGTCTACATTTTGAATTACATGCAATTTAGCACAATGTACAGAGACCCTATCTCAAAAATAGATAATAAAATATGACTGAAAAAACAATTATATACTATTCTATCAGTTCAAAAATTTACTAATACTTTTTTCCTTTTTTTTTAATTTAAGTAAGCGATGTAGCATAGAAAATTATCTCAATACATGGATGGGGTATATGTTGTAGTTAAACATACTTAAGCATTGAATTAAGTTTATTTTATAAAGTTTATTTTGAGTATTGATGCTAATTATATATTACATGATTTTACACATTTCTTTAAAATTAGCTATATTTAATTCATTTCATTCTTACTATAATTAACATACAAAATAATCATTGTTAATTTTGGTATTATGTTCCACAAAATTTCTATTCACCCTTATGTCATTTTCTAAAAAAACAATGTACAAACAATCCTTTAGGTAAAGAGTAATCAAAAGTAGTAAAGAAATCAGAAAATAAAGCTCATTGCATTTTTTAATCAAAGTATTTTTAAAGATTATAAGAAACTTTAGTGATCCAAGTTTTAATAGAAATAAAATCATTGATCACAGTTGCCGCATAATTTCTAGGGAAGCAAGCCAATGAAAACACAAACTGATACTAAAGTTTTTATCATATATAAATGTCTATGTAAGAGTATGGTATCTCAAAGAAACTAGAGAAAGAGCTTCTTATTCTAAATTGACCTATATTTTCATTCATTAGGAAATGAGTATAGATTTGAAACATCTGAGATGTGATTTAGTCCTATATCAGCAAGTGTTAAAGATACAAGGAAATTACACAGGAAAAAAACTAGAAAAATCTACAACTTTGCCTTATAATTTCATAGCTAAATGTAATAAAATACTATAAAGCTAATATTAAAATAATTTTCATATATTTACCCCTACTATTGCCTCTAACTTCTGTTGAACTGTCCCCTTCCCAAACACATTTTCAAAATGTATGTTGTTTTAAAACTTTTCTGTCATAAGCCACTGACTCTAGTTAGTATTGCTAATATATCCAGGGGTGTATAACCATCCTCTAAAATGTGGTCAACCTATCAGGTGTCATACCTTTAAAAGAAAGTGAATATCTTCTCCTTAGCAGACCACACCTGTCAATAGCTTCTTCAGTTAGAAATCTGAGCTCTTCTACCACTATAGCTTCTTGCTAGGATGTTGAAAAACTTGATCTTTTGTAAGTATTGAGGAGGCAATTTAATGCCCGTGAAATCAAGAATAGTAGTCCTGTTATGTCTAGAATTCATTATTTTCCCCAGTACTCCTAAACTTCAGGCTCTTATGAGCTCTTGCACCTTCTCTCACATAATATAACCTTGACCTTGGAGCAAGGAAGTATCACTTATATGTCCAATTTATGGCTTAGGTCTCCATAGACATTTGTTCTATGTACTCAGACCAGTTCTGAGACTCTGTGTTAACTGTCTCCACTGAGCAAAGATGCTTCTCTGATAGAGAGTTGCACTCATCTATGGGTATAGAAATACGTATTTACAAGGCAATTTGATACATTATGCAATGTACCTACTAACATAGTAGGTACACCTCTGGAACACATAATTTTAATAGTTATGGGATATTGGCCAGATTTACAGTACCAATGATGAATAGGAAACTGCCCAGTGGAGTGGGCCTTAAATTCACTCAGCAGGACAAAAGCATCCCACATAATATTTATACCATTATTGCACCCATGGTAGTGTCATTATTGTAGCTCACAGTTATCAATAGCTGAACAAGACTACTGAAAACTCTTTTCCATCAGCATGTACTAAAAAAACAGGCATCAAAGAAGCTTCCAGGTCAGTACCAGTTTGATTTCTCCAAGTCCTATTACCAATGTGTTTGATGGATTCAGGAAAGGGTGGTACCATAAAATTGTGATGTGCAACATCTATGAAGAAAATTTTAATTAATTATTTATTTGTAAACATATTAGAGTAAAAATAAATGTGTTACATTAAGTTTTCAAGTTTCACCCAAACTAAGAAGTCAATTCAGCATGGTCTATCACTAATCATCTGAGCTCACTCAAATTAAGTTATTACAGGTGTATACTTACTTACTAATTCCATAAGTATTAAAGAAACCATAGTGAGGGACTATATAGTCTGATTTTAGTGCGATAAATAGAAAAGCTGTTTTGGACATGTAGGAAAATAATTATCCTTGTCCACAACTCCAATATTGTAGCCAAGAAGGGGATATCTCTCTGCTGGTAAAATACAGGTTTTAGAATTGATATTCAGTGTTAAATTCATTGCAATTTATATATAGCACAGAACTATGAAAAATGTCATCTGGACAATATGGCAGACTGAGTTGGCACAATTATCGTAGCCAAGTAGTATCAACACTGTCTCTTTCACAGTATAGTGAGGATGACAACATTACCTATTTGGGACACGAAAGCCAGTTCATTGTTTTTTGTTTGTTTGTTTGTTTGTTTGAGCACAGTTCTATGTGTGTAAATATGATGCCTAATATCGGTTAAATAACTAAAATTCTTGTGCAATATATGGGGTTCATATTCAGAGGTATCTATCTACTCTCATTTCAGATTGAGAACAAGGTGTTGGTAGACTTAAGTTTCAAGTTACTTCATTGAAAGTGTAGAAATCTGTATATCTATAAGACCAAGGAGTGTTATACCTTCTGCTTGGATGGTCTGCATATACTGCCAATTCTCCATTGTAGGTAAACTCATTTGTTTTCAGGTCAGTGCTTATAAATACTGATTAATAACTTCATAGCATGAGGCAGAGATCTAATTCCTGATATAATATACTGATTTTCAAAGATAACACCTCATGTTATTGTTTTAGATTAAATGTTTTCTTGAGAAAGGGTAGATTTCGGTATCTCTGAGGTTCATGGTTAGCCTTGTTCTTCATGCATATAGATACTTAGGAGTCTATCTGCACTGAAAAATCCAAACAATGGATGTTGAATGAAATTTCCATTTAGTGATAGTGTGAAAGAGTAGTAAGCTCAGAACTTTGTCCTTATACTTATGATCAGATACTAATCATTCCCAGGTTAAAAACAACTTGAAAATAGATCTTTGGAAATAGCTTTGAGATCTATGAAAGAAGGTTTGGGTTTTTGATTCTATTGTAATCACCATTACTTGGGGCTGGTTTCAGCTGTAATGTTACATAAATTCAAATCAGTAAAAGCTATGTGGTAAAATATGTGTATTGAGTGTTTTACTTTTTTTCGTATTTACATTATAATGGAGGGTTTTTTTTCCTATTTTACAGTGATATGGATGGTGATTTTGGAGTGTTTAAATATCATACTCTGACAGAGTTTATGTGGCTGGAAACCAAAAGTAGACCACAGGAGACAGGTTCTAATCCTTTGATTCTAATTGAGTCCATATATTTCAGAATTGCCTGATGAAAGGTTATTGATAGTGCATGCATAAGACATCTAGGACTATGGTATTTCTGGAAAAATATATGAATATGAATAATTCTTCTTAGCTCTCTTCTAGATATTTTTGATCAAAAGATTGATTCTAAATTAATGACGACCCAGGTCTGCATTATATAATAGTGTGGACACAATGATGAAATGCCACTAAGGGATTTGCAGCACTCCTGGATCTGAGCACAATGCAGTAATAAAGTAGCATGTTTTGTGGAAAAAAAGTCACACGTAGAATTCCTGGAGAATAATGAAGATTATAAAGACCTAGTGCTCAGATTTTACCAGATGTGATATTGAATACTGTCAACTTGATTGGATGAAAAAAATGCCTAGAGAAGGGAGAAATTTTAAAAAATAGGCTTTAATTATGGAGGAGAAAGGGAAGTCAATACAGAACGAGAGTGTTTTAGCTACTTTTCTATTGCTATGATAAAACACTACGACCAAAGCAACTTTTAAAAGAAGGCATCAGATTGACTTACAGTTCCAGATGGCTAGAGTCTATGATGTCAGATCAAAGGCATGATGTCAGGATCAGTTGAGATCCTACATCCTGCTTTGTAAGCAGAAGGTACAGAGAGGAAACAGAGGCACATCTTCTAGAAAAAGACCATACCTTCTATTTCTTCCAGTAAATACTACAATATATCAGCCTATGTGGGCCAGTCTCACTCAAGCTGCCCCATTCCACTCTCCGGCCCAAACAGGCTGTTGCTATATCATAATGCAAAGTGTACTCATTTCAACTTCAAATGATTTCATAGTCTTTTAGTCTCAATACTGTTTATAACTCAAAAGTCTCTTGGGAGAATCAAAACAATCCCTTAATTATAACCTCTTGTAAAATCAAAAGGCCATTTGCATACAGTGCATAGAATATACACTATCAATCCAAGTCAGAGGAATGAGGGCATAGTGAGGAAATATTAGACCAAATCAAGGATGAAACCCAGCATGAAATCCTGAATGTTCATGTACAATGTCAGGGGCTTAGATATCTCTAAGATTCATCTTTGTTGCATCCAAGATCCAACTCTCTTTTCTGTCATTTTCCATTCCCTATGTGCAGGTTTATTTTGCAGATATCTAATGACTCTGGTGTAAAAGTAACTTTTCCTCCCCAGATGTAATTACCATCTCAGAGGATTAGTGCTAAATAAGCTCAAACTTTCTAGGTTTTTTTTTTTTTTTTTTTTTTTTTTTTTTTTTTTTTTTTCTGAAGTCTGGCTGACTGCTTCAACTCAGTTGTTCTGGCTCAACCTGCTTTTCAAGCTTAATGATTCAAACTGGATCTCTCTGTTTCTGACTGAATAGCTCGGCTTTCCTCAAACTAATTGCCAATTTGTTATAATATTCTGGCTCCTTCTTATTCTGTGGTTTCAACTGCCTCTACTGACCTGCATATAACTCATGAACTGCCTGAATTGCAATCAGCTAACTGACTCCACTGTACTGCCTGAACTCAATGCAACTGCACAAATTGAACTGCCCTCCCCACCTGAATTACTCTGTACTGCTCTCTTAAGGAGTCAATCTTGTCTGCTTCCTGAGAACTGGGTGCATCCTATCTCTGGCTCATTCTGTCAAATCTTTTTCTGATTCATCATTTTGTCTGCCCTTCAATTAGATATAATTCTCTTAGAATAAAGGTGGGTACGAAGGGTATGTTTGTATTGCAGCCAGAGGGATTAGAGATTTCTCATTCCAGTTAAATCACAGAGACCTAGAAGTTCTCCGGTTAGGATCTCTTGCCAGAGCACTTATGTTGCTGGCATGTTTTACACTCTGGTATATCAAACATCTTAGGGATTCCAATGCAATTCAGACTTTCACATGTTGATGAAATGACCTGTCATTTCCTCTTGCTCTCTCAAGCTCTTTTAAGAAGGGACTACTATGCCATGCACTGCCTAACCCCTCAGAGTCTCCTAAAACATGAGTGAAGACCCCACGCCTCCTCTAATGGCATATCATCATTGGTTTTGAAGCATGAACCAACCGCATGGATGACACTAAAATGTGCAATTGCTGACTTGGCATGGAATCTGGCCCCATTGAATCACATTTATAGCAGCATTTCTTAGTAGTTGCTTTTTAGGAATACAAATATTCTTAAACCTTTCTCATTCGGAGGCGTTGGTGGCGCACACCTTTAATTCCAGCACTCAGGAGGCAGAGGCAGGCAGATTTCTGAGTTTGAGGCTAGCCTGGTCTACAAAGTGAGTTCCAGGACAGCCAGTGCTTTACAGAGAAATCCTGTCTCAAAAAAAACAAAACAAAACAAAACAAACAAAAAGAAAACAAAACAAAAAAAACAAAACAAAGAACAAAGAAAAGATTCTTTTCTTAAAATTAAAGTTTTCACCTTCGTAGTACATGACTTTCTATTGTGAGAATTAGAGGATTTTTTGCAAGCAAAACCTTTCATTCTTTCATATTATGGGTTTGATCTTTGGCAATCTCATTTTCAAAGGTACCCAGAATGAAATGTTGGGCTCTCCCAGGTCTCTGTTGCCACTGGACCACCTGCAGTTATCCACCAAGCCTACCTTTCTGTTTACACTAGTCACTGTCCTTCTAAACCCAGCCCCCTGCAGGCACTAAGATCCACTGTCAGTAACCTTCAGATCCACCAGAGCTGCTCACCTTTGCCTTGTCTCCACCACCTGCTGAGAAGACCATTTTTCCCAGAAGACAACATCCTTGGACCCGCCTACACCTATGGACATTCATCTGTGCCTTGATCCTTGGACTCGCCCACAGACATTCATCTGTGGGTTGGGGACTGGGTTTTTTTTTCCACACTATATAAACTGAGTTCCTACATTAAACTTCGAGCTTTTATCAGTAAAATATTGTCTTGGCTCCATTTTTCTCTCGCACATTCCATTTCAGCCAGCCCACCTCTCAGGATGAACCCAGACCAGATTACAGTGAGTTTTGTCAGAAACTCACATGAAAATATCATTCTAATAAAGATTAGTTAATTTGGGGCCAAAAGGAAAAAACTAATGACAGATGATGCTTATGGGAAGCTTCATTTTTGCCTTATGGTTTCAGAAAGGCTCAGTCCATCATTTAGGGGAAGTACAGGGGAGTTCATAGTGACAAACACCTCAGTTTGTAATGGATTAGGTAGCAGAGAAACCACAAACCAAAAGCTGGACAAGAACCTTCAAATCCTACTCTTCGTGACCTATGTCTGCAAGTTAGAGTGTGCATCCCTAAAATTCTACAGACTCCCCACATGTTATCGTGCACTAGAGAGCAAACATTAAAAGTGTCATCTTGTGAGGACATTTAAGAATTACCATAGCAAGGAAAACCCCAAAAACTTTCAAACGATTGATATAGCACTTGAGCTGGACAACTGATTGCCTCATTTTCTATGTTTTGTTTTTATTATTCAGAACAGTAATATTGGTTTTTGTATTTCTTTTTTATCTTTACACGCCAGATTTTATTCCCCTCCCAGCCCAACCTCTGAGTGTTGCACATCCCATACCTCCACCCTGCCTCCTGACTCTAAGAGGATGTCCCCATCTCCACCCCCACACCCCACTACACCAGACTTCTAAAATCCCTGAGGCTTCCAGTCTCTTGAGGGTTAGGTGCATCCTCTCTGACTGAACTCAGACCAGGCAGTCCTTTGCTGTATATGTGTTGGGAGCTTCATATCAGCTGGTGTATGCTGCCTGTTTGGTGGTCCAGTGTTTGAGAGATCTTGGGGGTCCAGATTAATTGAGACTGCTGATCCTCCTACAGGACTACCTTTCTCCTTAGCTTCTTTAAGACTTCCCTAATTCAACCACAGGGGTCAGCTGCTTCTGTCCATTGGTTGGGTACAAATATCTGCATCTGATGCTTTCAGCTGCTTATTAGGTCTTTCAGAGGGCAGTCACGATAGGTTCCTTTTTGTGAGTCCTCCATAGCCTCAGTAATAATATCAGGCCTTAGGGTCTCCCTTGAGCTGGATCCCACTTTGGGCCTGTTGGTGGACCTTCTTTTCCTCAGGCTCCTCTCCATTTCAGATAGTAACAATTACAGGTCAGAAATGTGACTGTGGGATGGCAACCTCCACCCCACACTTGATGCCCTGTCTTTCTGCTGAAAGTATGCTTTACAAGTTCCTTCTCACCACTGTAGGAAATTTAATCTAGGGTCCATCCCTTTGAGTCCTGAGAGTGTCTCACCTCCCATTTCTCTGGTACATTCTGGAGGGTTCCCCCCTCCCCAACATTCTACCTCCTGAGGTTGCCTGTTTCCATTTTTTCTTCTGGCCTGCAGGGCTTCAGTCCTTTTCCCCCACCCAATACCAGATCAAGTTCCCCTTCCTGCCCCCCATACCCTTTCCCTCCCAGGGCCTTCCCTCCCTCCCTCCCCTTTGAGGTTTCTTTCATCTTCCTCCCATGTTGGACTGTGGCATACTCAATTCAATTCTGATTCAGTAAATAAATGGTTTGGGCAAATATAAACTGAAAATCACTTTACCTGTTTTCCAGTATCAACTCTTCTACTTTCCCAGCATCTCACAACAACCTGTTCTTTTCACTCTCTGTCTTAGTCAGGGTTTCTATTCCTTCACAAACATCATGACCAAGAAGCAGATTGGGGAGGTAAGGGTTTATTCAGCTTACATTTCCACATTGCTGTTCATCACCAAGGAAGTCAGGACTGGAACTCAAGCAGGTCAGGGAGCAGGAGCTGATGCAGAGGCCATGGAGAGATATTCTTTACTGGCTTGCTTCTCCTGGCTTGCTCAGCCTGCTCTCTTATAGAACCCAAGACTACCAGCCCAGAGATGGCACCACCCACAAGGGGACCTCCGTCCTTTATCACTAATTGAGAAAATGCCTTACAGCTGGATCTCATGGATACATTTCCCCAACTGAAGCTCCTTTCTCTGTGATAACTCCAGCTGTGTCAAGTTGACACAAAACTCCTATCTTCCCCACATCCCATCTATCTCCACTCCTCACATTCCCCCAAATCTTGTCCTCTCCTCACCTCCCAAATTCCCCACACCCAATTCACCTGCCTTCTCACTCACCCACCACCTACCCCACATCCCTTCCATTGGCCCTCCTTTCACATTTCCTTTCCTTCACACTCAAATAATTTGTTCTTATTCTCACCTCTACCTCCCATCCATCTTCCCTTCTCTTTCTCATTACCTCCCCCCTCTCTTGCAACTCCTATCCATCTGCCCCTCTTTCACCTCCTACCTCCCCATACCCAATACACATACCCTTCACCTCACTCACTTTCCCTACCTTTCTGGTATCCCATCCATTTTCCTTTCTTTTCCACCCCTAACTCTCACCCATAGTTACCCCAGTTTGGAAATTGTACAATATATATCTAGAAAAGATTAAAGAGGTATCACTTTGCGCAAATGAAGAAAGAAGAGAAAACATGACTGATGAAGTGAACCACTTCTTTTTATTATTATCACCATTATATGTTGAAATTACATTGCATATCTCTTGGTCCACTCTCGATCCAATCTATCATACTTTCTTAAATCCTTGCGGTAGACCTTNGCAATTTCAGGAACCAGAGGGTCATCTGGGTTTAGATCACATAATAGAGAGCAAATAGACAAAGAACTTTAGAAATCCGTAAGTGCAGGTGACCACCTAGAATTCAAGATATCTAGAGATATACTTCCATTTTTGCTAATGTTTGGATGGTAAACTCGGGTTATGAACGAAACTTTGGGTGGCTTGAAGGGGTAATTGTACTGAAAGTGGACGGACAGGAACCCCCCACCCCGTAGGTGCTGTCTTCAGGCCCTGTTATGGTTGCTTGCCAATGAAACATATTTTCTTACACTGGCCCTGCAGAACACTGAGCCGGGGGATCTTAAGAGAAGGCAAGGAACTCCTTCTGGAGTCGCTTAAGAGCCATAGCCCCCAAAGGAGGTTGAGCCATCTTCACCGAGTATGGCAGCTGGTAGATGGCTCTGTTGCACCTAGGGTATAGAGATAAGAAAATGACAGATGATTAGGCTGAAGGAGGCTAAGTCACGTTATTAAAGTACAATTCAGAGATGGATAGGGAGAGGGGGGGGAGAGGGAGAGAGGGAGGGAGAGAGAGAGAGAGAGAGAGAGAGAGAGA
>NC_034613.1:100569387-100579009 GCF_900095145.1 Mus pahari | reverse complement strand
GCAGCGGGCCACTAGCAGTGCTTCAGGGCAGGGCCCCTTCAGCAAATATCTGGATAACCTTTAAAGAGTATTCTATGATGTCACAGAGAGCATAATAAAGAATGAAGGGCAACGTTAGTCAACGTGGGGTCAGCATCGGGTGGGGCTAGCGTGAAGTCCTTGTGGGTGTTCACATTACAATAATGTAGGGGAGGAGCATGTTGGGAAAGGGAAAATGGCTGAAGCTGGCTGTGCTGCACAGCCTCATAGAGCAGTTGGACTTTGGTCTAATGAGTCACAGTGAACCTCTTCTAACCATTCAGAATAAAGCAGTCAGTGCCCTCTACTACTCACTACAATAGTTTTGCTGCAGTTTCTGTATTTTTAGGGTGAACACACTATGGCCCTTAGTCTTATGTTTCCTAAGGATGATATTATCTAGTATGAACAACTTTAGGAAATTTAATGCTGCGATAACATTGCTTAAAATAACCATCAGTTAAGTTTTTATAAAAATAAATATGAATTAAAAACCTCAAAATTTTAACTTTGAAATTTAAAATGTAACTTTTAATAAAAATATGGCAGAAAAGGGGGAGAAAAAAATAAGACCTTGCTATGGCTTGCATTATTTGTAAGCAATAAATGTAATGCCAATACAGCTGTTCTAGCTAATATAATAATGGGTAATATTGCTCTTAATATTTAAAAAATTCCCCTGTATTAAAAGTACTCCAGGAGCCGGGCAGTGGTGGTGCACGCCTTTAATTCCAGCACTTGGGAGGCAGAGGCAGGAGGATTTCTGATTTTGAGTCCACCCTGGTCTACAAAGTGAGTTCCAGGACAGCCAGGGGTATACAGAGAAATCCTGTCTCGAAAAAACCAAAACCAAACCAAAAAAACAACAAAAAAAACCTTTCTCTTTCACAAGTTGGAAGCTTAAAAAGTCAGGGGTCAAGTTCTATTACAGTTTAGGTTCTTGCTCTCTTTCAGCAAAAGCCCTGCCTCTAGCATTAAATTTTCTAGTGTTCTTTTTCTCTTCAAACTGTAAGTCTGTTTTTCTTTTGCCTAACTTTATCTTTTGGTATTATATACCTTTATAAAACTTCTTATTAAAAAAATACCTGACAGTGTTCTTCTGTCCTAATATCTCTCCCAATGAAAATCCTCCTTTATAATTTATAGTAAGGCAAATTCTTAGTAAAAGCTTTGTACAAAATCTTTGACAAATTTTCATAGAAATAGTCTTTTGCTGGGTTTATGTCACACCCAGTCTTACTGCTAGGATTTTTTTTCTGGTAATAGAAGATGTCCAATTTAATCTCTGCATGCCCCATGATGAGGAGACTTTGCTAGGGTCACTCTCTTATATTCAAGGGAGAAATTATTACAGAGGAACAGTCCTTCTTGCAAGATGTACTGGGTTTGCTAATGGTAGGACAAAAATGTGATAGTGGCCAGCTAATGACTGGCTCAAACTGAAGCACACACCATCGGAGGGAGCCCTTGCCTGACACTGCCTGAATGGCCAGGAACCCGAGGCTGAATAGTCTAGAGACATAGGATTGAACCAAACATGACTGAAATAAAAGTCAATGAAATAATTCCTAATGATATTCTGGTATACCCCCAATCCAGAGCCTAGTCACCATTAGAAAGAATTTATCCAGCAACTTTTGGGAGCAGATACAGAAATCAGTAGCCAAACATTAGGCCAAGCTCAGGAAATCCCACTGAAGACGGTGAGGAAGGATGGAAAAAGCTAGAGAAATGGAGGATATCACAAGAACACAGCCCACAGAATAAACTAAGCAGGGGTTATAGGGCCTTGCAGAGAATGAATCTACAGGAAATGTGAGGATCCTCCCACATAAATGGGGTGTCCAGCCCAATTTTCATGTCAATTATATATTTATGCCCTTGAAACAGAGCATCAAACAAAACAGAGTAAGGTCTGATCATGCAAAGAAAGTTTGCATTCCATTTGTGATGGATGTTAAACAAATATTACACATAACATGACTTCACTTAGCATATCATGATAGAAAGTAATAAATATAATGAATAGGAGTAGGACATGGTTAGAGGAGCCTTGGTTTAGTTAGGGAACACATTTTGATTTTGCATCAGTCAGAAAAATGGTACTCATTGCACATGTAGAGACCAAAATTCTCTAAGCAAATATTAAAGGTAGCTCAAATGCCTTACACTTACAAGTGCTGATGTGATCCTGAATGGGAGTCAGTGAGTCAAATGAACAAAGTATTAATCAGGGGTACTAATGCTGTGAAAAACACTATAAACAAAAGCAAGTTGGCAAGGAAAAGGTTTATTTGGCTTATACTTCCATTTTACTGTTTGTCACTGAAGGAATCAAGAATAGAAATCACAAAAAGAGCGGAAAGCTGGAGTTGATGCAGAGGACATGCATGGGTACTTGCTACTCATGGTTTGCTCAACCTGCTTTCTTTCTTTCTTTTTTTATTAGATAGTTTATTGCATTTCACATTTTATCCCCTTTACCCATTTCCCCTCCGAAAACTCCCATATTTCACTCCCTCCCCCTGCTCACTAATCCACCCACTCCTGCTCCCCTGTCCTGGGATTCCCTATACTGGGGCTTGAAGCCTTCAGTAGACCAAGGGCCTCTCTTCCTATTGATGTCCCACAAGGTCATTCTCTGCTACATATGTGGCTGGAGACATGAGTCCCTCCTTGTGTACTCTTTGGTTGATTCTTTAGTCCCTGGGACCTCTGGAGATACAGATTGATTCATATTGATGTTCCTCCTAAGGGGCTGCTAAACCCTTGAGCTCCTTGGGTCCTTTAGTGTACTCAGTCCAATGGAAAGCTGTGATCATCAACTTTGTGAGATACTGGCAGAGCCTCTCAGGAGACAGCTATATCAGGTTCCTGTCAGCAAGCACTTGTTGGCATCCACAGTAGTGTATATGGGATCAATTCTCAGGTAGGGCCTTATAAAACCAAGAACCACAAACCCAGGAATGGCATTGCCAACCATGGGCTGAACCCTTCCTCATCAATCACCAATTAAGAAAATGCCCTGCAGGCTTGACTACATCACACTTTTATGCAGGCATTTTCACAGTTGAAGTTTTCTCCTCTTAGATGACTCTAGTCTGTGTCAACTTGATATAAAATTAGTCAGTTAAGTAGATGATGTTGGATACTAAGGAAGTACTCTACTACTGCACATGATCACTAACACATATGTAGTAGTCTTTAAATCCTTCACATTTTAATCGAAGTACAATGAAATTAAGTTGCAGATCTCCAAATAGGAGTAACATGAACATTTGCAGTAGTAAGTCTACTCTGCTGTATAAAGACTGAAGTGAATGATTCTAAAAGTAGTATCTGAGCACATACAAATACAACCTAGAGTAGAGCAAAAATGGCTTAGACTTTAATTGGTATCAGTCTTTTATTAACTCTCTGAATTTAAGCAATTTCTTTAATCTTTGTTCTGAATATCAATATCTTTTTTTGAAGTAGTAGATTATCTAAAATAAATAATAGGATTTTGCCCAGTTAATACCTGAAATATTTATGTCAAACAACTGTGAGCTTTGGGAAATATACTCACTCATATTTAATACCATGAATTTGGAGTTTAATGAGTGAAAAGTTCTGACTTATGTTAATTTAAATAATTGAGAATTAAAATGATAGCAGAATTAAGTTCTATTTCTGACTTTTCATTTTGACTTACTATCTTATCTTTGTTAAATAAATTTATCTGAGCTGAGCTTCAATATTATCATTTGTTATAGTAGATGATTAGATTAATTAAATTATGAATTAAATTTTCAGCATTTCTTGTAAGTCTAAGTTTGTTCATCTCTGCTTTAAATTAAAGATACTGAAAATCTCTTTATGCTTTAAACTTTCCATTTGATATTTTATGCTTTCTATTAGGAATCTTTTAAACTTTGCTCTTAACCCTTTTCACATACTCTAATACATTTAAAATCAAAATATATTATTCTTCAGAATATACCAGTTCTCATGTAGCCCCAGGAAAGACCATTTCCCAACAATGAAGGGCCAAGAACTAAAATGGATGTTTCATTCTCCATTTTGACCTCTAAATTATCCTTCTGCTGTTTCTCATTAATTTTTCTGTTCTAAAATGGAAGGTTATGCTTTATATATCCTTTCTCTTTATTCTTTCTATTACTTACCAAACTTAAATGATCATCCATCCTATATGAAACACATTAGTTACAGATTATTATCTAAATGGATACATCTATTATTTCTTGAGAATTTCAGGCATATTGAAATAAACAATTGACTTGTCCTTTAAAATGCCAGTGAATGGTTTTTCATTTTTAAAATGGAAGAGTGGTAATATGATCAAATTTAGAAATTAGTATTTATTTTTCTTTTAAATTTTGTAGATAGAAATCATTCTCATTGCATGAGATTCCTAAAACTCATGGTTCTTTGCTGATACTAAATATTCATTGTGCCTTCCAATTTGGCTATTCTTAGTAATCTCAAACTCTGTACACTCAATTTTAATTTTACTCACTGTGTTAATCAGTGCAAAATAGACTATCAAGAATTATGAGTTAATCATAACCATAAGAGCTTAAAAGTGATTGTTTTAGTCAAAGATAAGTTCATGAGTTTGAGTCATCAAAATTTCCATTACGTTTTGAAAGTAAAAAGTGACAATCAGGAAGAGAGTGACATAAAATATGCAAGAGCTTTGTTGTATAGGTAGACAAATTAGTATGTCTTTTATGAAGTTGGGTGAGTCTGTATTTGATATGTATATACTTATAATTGTTTAATTATAATTGTTCAATTATAATTGTTTAATTTTTGAGACTAATGTAGTTATAACATCTCTGTTTTCCCTTTCCTCCATCCAAAACCCTTTTTGCTTTCTCTCAAATTCATGGCCTTGTTTTAAAATTAATTATTGTTATATCTACATATATATATTCCTAAATGCTGCCTGTGCCCTGGACCACCCACTGCCTGGTCCTACTTGCTTTTGTGTTTTTGAGATGAGGTGGCATGGAATTAATTGCACAGACCCTGTGAACAGGTGGTAACACTGCTGCAAGCATGAACGCTGCCACAAGCTTGTTTAATAATCCTCTGGGGAGCCCTTTATACCCTCCACCCATGTCCTATAGGTCCCAGGCAAGGATTTCTTCCAAGCAGCAGTTCCCAATTGGCTGGCATTGGCATCAACAATACTTGTTCTCTCAGGCAGTCTTCAGTTAGGTCCCTCTGAAGGAGTTGCATTTGTGGCTGTGCAGCCTCTGGAATTTATGCAGAGATTGCCACCACTCTCCTTCCTACACCTAAATATAACATGCTAAGCTTATAGAAGCTTAGAATATAGAAGCTTAGAATATGTATATTTCCAGAACTGGCCATTTGGCACTGGACAACCATTGGATGTGCTATTCAGGGAAGATTATTTCTCTTAACCTCAGAATTCCTTAGCTGTCTGTAGTTCTTTGTATTGTGTTAAGGCTGTGTGGGCTTGTCCATCTGTTTTAGCATATCTATTAATGTCATCCTTGTTCAGCTCATTTTTGGGGAGTCACGCCATTGATACTTTATTGTTTCAGCTTCTGACATTACTAGGAGACAGCCTCACATCAAACTGATCCTCTGGTTCTTATAGTATTTTTCACTCCCTCTTTTACAATTATAAGTTATCCTCTAATATCCATTATTTCACTAGCTCTCAGTAGTTCGCTAGGTTTCCAGTCCCAGGCATGGTTTTCTCTTTTTGAATGAGTCTTTAGATCAATTACAGATTTGTCAATTACTGCCAAAGTATTTCTACTACTATTTCACTCTTAAGTTTGTGGTGCCATCCTGGTTGGGGGACTGTTGATTAGAAGCTTGCATGCAGCCTGCCTTCTTGTATTATGAAAACAAATCCTTAGGTAGGAAGTATTTAGGCCTGTTCCAGTTTCAAAGGTTTGAAAGTTTCTGTGCATGCTACTAGAAATGTGTTTAACAGTCATTCCAAGCTGTGAGTCTGTGAAATACAATGCAATTGACCTGCCACAGTATGCATACTGTTGCAATATTGGCTTTGATATTTTGGGAGTAAACAACTACATTCTGATGGAACTCATGCCTGATGCTATTAACTGGTTCCAAATCCCATGGCTACCTAAGTCATAGGATAGAACCTAGTAGTCTACTAAATGATCACTATAATAAACTGCATCTTGAGTTCTTACCATTATATATGACAGAACCTATAAACTGTTACCAGATAAGCTTCATTTTGCAGTAGATGGTAATTAATCCAGAGGCCCACAGCCAGTCAACATGCAGAGAATAAGCCTGTGGAGCAATTGGTTATAAGTGGGGCATCAATAATATACCACCTTTCCTGCAAGATTTGTGAATCATTACAAGAGAGGAGGTAGGAATTTGTAAGATCCAGGGGTAGTATATATCTGAAACAGAATTTGAGGGGCATGACAAGGCAGTTGTACACACAAACTCATAGCAGCTGTAAGTACATTATGTAAGACCTGAACAAAATCAAATCAATACTGCTTCCAGCATAGAAGCGAAAGACTCATGAAGTTCCAAACGAAGAGCTATTGACAATTGATGGCAGCTGGTAGAACAAGAGTCAGGTTTCCTGTGTGATTTGATCTCAGAGAGGATACACATGTTTTAGTAGATTTAATTTGAATAATTATGTTTGAAAACATACAATTTGGAAGAAAAAGACATGGTAGTAATAGAATAAGATTTGTATGTGAGATTGTGGGCATATATGATTAAAAATACATTATATACATGCATGAAATTATCCAAGAATAAAAAATATATGTTAGGCTAAAAATTAATAATTTTTAGACACAAAATATAGGTAATGCTTATGAAAAGGGAATGAGAAGGGAATGAAAATATATGAAACACACATACATGAAAAACAACTTAAAATGTAAAGAGGGGTATAATAAATATAATGAAGGAACATAAAATCAATTATATATATATATATATATATATATATATATATATATATATATATATATGAATGGCAGAATTTTTGCCCAGCTTTGACAAGGCTCTAGTTTTCAATGCACAACAGTTCCAAATTAAGACAAACAGACAAAGAAATGCATTAAAATTGTGCCCAAAATATTATGAAACATAAAAATAATTCCTTGATATTAAATAGTTAAATGAATGTTGACTACATTCTCAAAAGAGGTCCATCAGTGGTTGAAATAATGAATAATAAAAATGTGATGAAGTTACCTACTCTTTAGGAGACATAGCATTGATGTCAAAACCATATGGTTTGCATTAAACAGAAATAAATTTTCCATGGAAATAATTATCAAATGAGAACTATACAGTTACACTAATATGAGTGAATAAACTTACAGAAAAACCATATCTTGCTACAAGTTGTAAGCATCAACACAGAGATATGGCCTATAATACTAAAACTCAAAAATCTATTTAAAATGGCAAATATAAGAGAGAATTATCAGTTTTACGATAATATGTGTACTACATATTACTTATTTTCAAAAATATATAGACCAATCACACAGATTCCATAAACAAAATAACCAGCTTATTGTCCTTGTTAGCATCATCTCTCACCTTAATATAGTCTAGAATAATTTGGGGGCAGGAGGAATCTCAAATGAATAACTCTTTATCAGAGTAGTCTTCAAACATCTGTGAGGGATCATTTTGATTATGTTTTTTCCATTTTTTAATTTTTATGAAGTGATTTTCACAACTTTTTGTGATTATAATTTAATTACAACATGCCTCCCTTCCCTGTACTCTCTTCAAATGCTTGCAAATATCACTTTCTACTCTTTTTTCATGGCCTTCTTTTTCACTAATAGTTATCACATGCATCTATACACATACATTCTTCTAAATCTGCCACGTTCAGTTCATAAAATGTTATTTGTGTATATGTATTCCATGCTGACAATTTGAGAAAGAACAACCAATTGGTATTCTTCATTGATTGTCTTGATCATCTTAATTATGCAGGAAGGATCGTCCAACTCTAGGTAGTCACATTGATCAAGTCATCATGAGTTATTTGGGAAAACTTGTTATGTATGAGTTTGTGAACAAGCCAAGGCCAGTCTGGCAATGAGGTTTCCATAGTCATTTCTGTATTAAGTTCTTTCCTTAAGTTCCTGCCTTGAGTCAACTCAATTGTGAACTGTATATAGGATGAAATAAATAATTTATTACTTCCCTAAGTTGTTTAAGGTGTGAGCATTTTATCACAGCAGCAGAAAAGAACTGGAATGAAGAGAACTTTTAATCCAGCAACATGGCTGCTTTGGAAAGGGATCATAACTGAAGAACTTCTAGATCTTTGTGGTCCAGAAGGAATGGCAAACCTTTAATCCCTCTGGCTTAAATACACACAAACCTTTAGTACACACATTCAGTCACAAACAATAGAGGTAAAGATATTTTGTAAAAGGATGCAGTCATGTTTGTGATGTCTAATTGTAGACAATGTGATGAATAAGAGAGATATTTGGTAGAATGAGTCTGAGATAAAATATGGTCAACTCTCAAGTAAACAGCATACGAAAGAGAGCAGAGATTTACTAGGACAGTTTCACAGACGGGTTGCAGGTGAAGACAGAAGGAGCCAGGGAATGAAAAAAGAGCCAGGAGATAACAGATAGCCAGATTTATTTGGAGACAAAGCAGAGCAATTCTGTGAGAAGCTGAGAGAAGCCAGTATGGATCATAGACTTTGGAGAGGAGTGTGAGCCAGAACAGTTTAGTTGAACCAGCCAGCCAGAGCTCAGAAACAGCTAGAAAGAATGAACTTATCCAGCACTAATCACCCAAAATGACAATTACATCTTGCAAGTAAAAGTTACTTTTATACCAAAACATACTTTTTTCCTCACATGAAGACAGAATATTTCAATGGATATACAGTATTTATTAGACCACAAAGTTTGACTTCAAAAGGGGAGGAAAGAAAAATATTCCGTGTGAAATCAGAAAGTACTTGAATGTAAAACATATATTGAAAATAAATAAAAATTTAGAACAATGGGACTAGAAATTCATAATTTTTGCTCATTACAAAATGATACAAATAATTGCATAATCTAATCATTTGTGAGAATGGGGAAAGATTTTTTTGCCAGTTCAATTCCAGCATAGGCTACACAGTCCAACTTTATCTCAAAACGTGTATTCACAACAGAGAAGATGCATAGAAATTGATGCACTAGGAAAAAATTTTTGCATATGACAGCAATGAAGACAGACAAATCGTAAGTCAAATAAGCCAGACCCTCCAAAATTAAGTATTTTAAATCTCATTTATTTAGTCTGAAAGAAAATCAAATTTAGTGAAGTAGAAACCAGAATGATTGGCTACTAGAGTCTGGAGCACTGAAGAAAGACATGTGTAGTTTAAAGAATACAAAATTTCATTTAGAATAAATCATTCCTAGAGTTCTTTGCACAACATGACACTATTTCACAATGTTGTAATATGTTTCAATTGCTCTTCAAAAGTAGATTATAAATATTTTTATCATGAGGCTGACCCGGCACCGGCACCTGTCCCCGCCCGAGGAGGGGTGTTCGCCTGGGAGTT
>NC_034613.1:100553265-100569376 GCF_900095145.1 Mus pahari | reverse complement strand
ATGGGAAACTTTCGGGATAGCATTTGAAATGTAAATAAAGAAAATAATAATAAAAAAGGAAAAAAAATATTTTTATCATGAGGAAATCATAAGTAGCTCTTGAGGAGATCACAGCAAAATGATGAAATAAGATTCTCCAGTGAAATTTTCTCTGTAGAAACACTAATTTGATCAACTTTGCATTTAATAAAATGTACTCACAATCTATACAATGTGAGACAATATTGGCTGCTAATTATCTCAAAGGATTAATATGATATATAAATATTTTTCTCAAAGCAATACACGTATCCAATAAGCAAACAAAATATTCAATACAGTTATCCATGCAGAAGGTACAAATCAAAACTATACTCATTTTACCTCAGAGACCATCAAGAAAATAAACATAAGTCTTTAATTCCAGCAGGCAGATGTTTGAGTCCCAGGCTAGTTTGGTTTACAGACTGTGTTCCAAGACAGCCAGGCCTACACAGGGCTACAACCCTTTCTCAAAACACCACAAAACTACCAACCATTAAAAAAAAAAAAGACAAGCAAATGTGCAAATGTTGAAGATCCAGGAAAAGAGGAAATCTACACTCTTGGCGATTCTGGACATTACTGCAGCCATTGTGGCTTTTAATGTCATGAGACCTAATTTGTCAATGGATATGTGTATTTCCTGAGCACTAGACTACAATTTATAAAATCTTTGTTTTTGCCTATATATTATAGTGTACTCCTTATCATGTCTACTAGCAGTATTAGAGTTTCATTTTCTACACTGGGGTCTTATTTTCATTTGGCATTGATTTTTGTGCAGAGTCTGAAACAATTTAAATTTATTTATTTTACAATGCTGATATTTCTTAAAGCATATGTTGACATGATCATATGACATTTGTCTTTCAGTCTGTTTATATGATTTAATGGATTTATTAATTTTCATGGGTTAGAGTATCCTCATATTCCTAAAGCCAATTTGATCATGGTGAATGATGCATTAAATCATTCTGTGTTCAGTTTGCAAGTATTTCATTGAGAGTTTTACTTCCATATTAATCACCAGATATTGGTCTCTAGTTTTCTCTTATACTCTCTCTGTGTGTCTCTCTTTCTCCCTCCTGTTCCTTTTGCTATGTATGTGCTCAGTGTGTGACTCACCCTTCTTCAAAGAAACCTACCCTCTCACAAGGTGATTTTTAAACCGAATAACACCTTGGATACATTAAGTTGCACTCTGTGTGTTTAGATCCTTTTGTTGTATGAGGGAAACAATTTACCTGTATTCACACCTTCCATGGGTTTGTGGCATAGTAATTTTTCTTAGATTAGCTAGAGAATTTGGTGGAGTTAAAAACATGCTCTCTTTCTTCCACTTAAATTAGTGTTCACTGTGACACTTTCCTGAACTGGACTAACAACTTCAAAACAAAACAAAACAAAACAAAACAAAACAAAACAAAACAAAACAAGTCATCATCACTATTGCACGTGTCAGCAAGATTTTGCTGAAAGGACCCAGACTTCGTCGTCTCTTGTGAGGCTATGCCAGTGCCTGGCAAACACAGAAGTGGGTGCTCACAGTCTGCTATTGGATTGAACACAGGGTCCCCAATGGAGGATCTAAAGAAAGTACCCAAGGAGCTGAAGGGGGCTGCAACCCTATAGGTGGAACAACAATATGAACTAACCAGTAAACCCAGAGCTTGTGTCTCTAGCTGCATATGTAGCAGAAGACGGCCTAGTCAGCCATCATTGTGAAGAGACTCCTCTTGGTCTTGCAAACTATATATGCCCCAGTACAGGGGAATGCCAGGGCAAAGAAGTGGGAGTCGGTGGGTACGGGAGCAGGGGCAGGGGGAGGGTATAGGGAACTTTCGGGATAGCATTTGAAATGTAAATAAAGAAAATATCTAATAAAAAAAAAAGCCATCATTTTTCCCCTGATTTGTTTAATATTTGTGTAGTTTTTATGTCACATTCCAAATCAGGTTTGTACTTATTGACAGGAATGCTACTCCCCCCCCCCCCGCAGCTAGCACTGTCTTGGAAAAACTACAACTTTGATTCTCACATCTTATTTTTGTCAATTGTGTGCCAAGTAGTTTTTCATTAGTAACTGTCCTTTTTTTTAAAGATTTGTTTATTGTTATATGTAAGTAGACGGTAGCTGTCTTCAGACACATAGGAAGAGGGTGTCAGATCTCATTATGGATGGTTGTGAGCCACCATGTGATTGCTGGGATTTGAACTTGGGACCTTTGAAAGAACAATCAGTGCTCTTAACCTCTTGAGCCATCTCTCCAGCCCCCCTGTCTTGTTTTAATACTTGCCTTTGGTATGGACATTTTCTTGTTAACCTTACCATAGAGTTGCTTGCATAATTAACTAATCTATCAGATTACTGAATTCACAGCTTCCACTCATTGTTTATGTTTTCATATAATTTTAATTTTAATACTTGTTTGTTTTATTTGTTTATTTAGTTCTTTCTTTCTTTAGTATATGTGTGTGTGTGTGTCCATTGAGCCATCTTGCTGACCTTGACTTTTAAATTCTTTAAGTATTTCACTTATCTACATTTTAAATCAAAGACTGAAATGTTAGTATTTTTTAAATCACTCTAATAGACTGAAAATTTACATAAAAACAATCTCCACATCAAACTACAATAAGAAAATAAAACTAACTCCTTTTATAAGTTTCTATAATATTTTATTTTAATTCTGTAACATTGAACTGCACAGCATATTTGTATTCTAAGATACACCCCCCAAATTTATACTTTTTAATGAATTGTTAGGTACAATCTAGAAGAAAACTAAAAGACTAAAATTTCCTAACCTAAATATCAAGCTATAAATGAATAACCTAGTTGGTTTTCTGTTGCTGATATAAATACTATAACCAAACACAATTTGTGGAGGAGTTTATCTGGATTGCATATTTTAAATACAAATGATCATTAAGGGAACTCAGAGCAGGAGATCAAACAAAAACAGAGGTAGACAACATTGAGATAAAACATTGTTCTCCATTGCATCCTCATCTTTTTTTTTGTTGTTTAATTTTTTATCAAATATTTTATATATTTACATTGCAAATGTTATCCCCTTTCCTGGTTTCCACTCTGCAAACACCCTATCCAATCCACACTCCCCCTGCTTCTATGAAAGTGCTCCACCACCCACACACCCAATTATGCCTCACTGACCTAGCATTCCCCTACATTGGGACATCGAGACTTCATAGAACCAAAAGCCTCCCCTCGTATTAATTCCAGATAACACCATCCTCTGCTACATATGCAGCTGGAGTCATGAGTCCCTCTATGTGTACTCTTTGGTTGGTGGTTAAGTCCCTGGAAGCTCTGGGGAGTTTGGTTGGTTGATATCATTGTTCTTCCTATGGGGTTGCAAACTCCTTCAGCTCCTTCAGTTCTTCCCCTAACTCCACCATTACGGTCCCCCATGCTCAGCCAAATGGTTGGCTGTGAGCATCCACACCTGTATGGGCCAGGCTGTAGCAGAGCCTCTCAGGAGACAACTATGTATGGCTGCTGTCATTAAGCACTTCTTGACATTAGCATTAGTGTCTGGGTTTGGTGTTTGAATATAGGATGGATCCCCAAGTGGGCAGTCTCTGGATGGCCGTTCCCCCAGTTTCTGCCCCATTCTTTGTTCCTGTATTTCCTTTAGACAGGAGCAATTCTCTGTTAAAATTTTGGAGATGGTTGGGTGGCTCCATCCTTCAAACAGAGGGCCAGAAAGCAATCTACAAATTCAATGCAATTCCTATCAAAACTCCAACTTAATTCTTCATAGCGTTAGAAAGAACAATTTGCAAATTAATTTGAAAAACCAAAAACCCAGGATAGAAAAACTATTAACAATAAAAGAACTTCTGGGGGAATCACCATCCCTGACCTAAAGCTGTACTACAGAACAATTGTGATAAAAATTGGATGGTATAGGTACAGAGACGGGCAGGTAGATCAATGGGATAGAATTGAAGACCCAGAAATGAACCCACACACCCATGGTCACCTGATCATTAATAAAGAAGTTAAAACTATCTACTGGAAAAAGACATCATTTTCAACAAATGGTGCTGATTGAACTGGTCATCAGCATGTAGAAGAATACAAATTGATAGATTCTTATCTCCTTGTACAAAGCTCATGTCCAAGTGGATCAAGGACCTCCACATAAAACCAGATACACTGAAACTAATAGAAGAGAAAGTGGGAAGAGTGTTGAGTACATGGGCACAGGGAAACACTCCTCCATTGCTGATGGGATTGAAAGCTGGCACAAAAACTCTGAGAGTCAGTCTGGCAGTTCCTCAGAAAAATCAACATAGTATTACCTGAGGACCCAGCTATACCACTCCTGGGCATATACCCAAAAACTACTCTAGCATCTAACAAGAATACATGCTCCATTATTTTCATAGAAGCCTTATTTATAATAGCTCATCTTTCTTTTATCATAACCATCTGATCAGAAGTGGTACAATATACAAATGTATGAGCACTCCCATAAAATATATAAATGATCAAGCATTTAAATGTTCCATAGATATGCCATCAGCCAATCTAATGGAGATCATTCCTCAATGGAGTCTTTCTGTTCCCACTTGGCTTAAGACTGTGTCACCACTGGCAAAAATCAACCAGTACAAGGAGTATCAGTGATAATGGACAGAACCATATTTCTTAGTTTACACTAAAATTACACTATTTTTTATAAGTTTGCTAGTTCTATAGGTAGCAACATTTCACTTGAGTTTTTGCTGCATTATTTTATTCCTATGATCTCAATTTATTGAGAGTAGTTATTTTTATACAGTATATTCTGATTATAGTGTCTCTTTTCCCAACTTCACTGAGACCTTCTCTATTTCTGTTATCCAAATCTACTCCTATTCTGTATCTCCTTAGAAAGTAAATGGGCATCAGAAGAAGAATAATGTAATGTAATGTAATGTAATGTAATGTAATGTAATGTAATGTAATGTAATGAAATGAAACAAACTAGAATAGTTGAAACTCAATTATTGTCACCAAAAGTCAATAAATGAATGCCTTCTATCATTTCAAAAACACTTCAAAAACAGTTCAATTAAGGTATAAATATAATGCCACATAATTTCAATTCAAGAAAAGTGGACCTCATAAACCTGTGAATAATTTTTCCTTTAAAGATATCAACGAATTAGTTCAGTTTTAAAATTTTGTTGTGATATTCTAATAGTATTGAATTTTTGAATTATTACATTTATATTTTAACTTAATATATTAAGTACATATGTATTCTTTCATGCCTCCTTTACCTATAAAAAATTCAATATCACTGTAGGAAATTTTTAGTATTATTTTAAAATAAGTATGGGTGTCATGTAAGTATAGTGAATCACTTTCTTACTATGTAGTATCTTTCTACACAATTAAATATTGTTTTTGTTTTCTTGAAACCATGATATCTTGCTATTGTGATTTTCTATTATATTTTCCTTCTCCTGGGGCTTTGGAAATACTTATAGACGACTATTTGTAAATTATCACTTAGATATTGACTAACTCAAAAGAGAGATTTACCCCCTGTAGCCTCTATACAAGTTTAGAGACAAAGTAGCAGTGTCAAATATTGATGCAGCATTGTAGTGTGGCACATTTACCTCACATCAATAGCATTACATTCTGCAGGAGGTTTCTTACTACATTGAGTGCTGAATGTATTACTGCTTCATAAAGCACACTGATAATTCTGGGGGAGATTTTTGTTCAAATGTCATGAATAAAAATTCAAGTATCTAAGTGTTTAGAATATATCTATACCTCTCCTCTACCTCTACCTCTAGCTCGACCTCTACCTCTACCTCTAGCTCGACCTGACCTCTACCTCTATCTCTACCTCTACCTCTACCTATACCTATACCTATATCTATGCATATATGATTGCTTATCAGAACTGAGCAACAAGCAGCTCATGCTTCAATTATGGACATTTGCATGAATATTCATCAAAGGTTATTGGTAGTGAAATTATGCCTTTTATCCCTGATCATTTAAAAATGAATTGTAAAACTCAATAGTTATTATAACATGAATTATATAACTAATAGAATAGATCACTGTAATAAAATGGAACTGAATTTTAAACACATAATAAATACATTTGTATGTATATAAGGAGTGTAACTATTTTATTTTGATTGTTATTTATATAACTCTTAATAAAATGTGTTCAATATAATGTGACTGTGTTGCTAAGAGTATCTAAGCATAGCAAGCACATTCAGCTTAAGTAAAATCTGGCACACAATGATGCTAAATGACATATAACTGGAGTCAATTTGGCATCTCTGATTATGGCACATATGAATGTCTAAAATTTTCCCTTTACTAAAAGAGAAACTCTGACAAGAATCATTAAAGAGTAAGAGAATCTGTGTCAGGCATAAGACAGATACATTGTTTAAAATGAGAAAATGATGAGGGAAAGAAGGGAATGCATCTCTGGCTCTGTTTCTATAACTCTATGAAGATTTGTTGTAAATATTCAATAGTAATGGCACAGACATAACATAGCAAGCAAAACAACAAGGCAGGGAATAAAACTGTGTTGCATAATGGTAACAGAAGTGGATTCAGAGTTTTAGATATATGCAGCACAAGTCGTTCTTAATGCAAAATTCAATAACTGCATAACTGAAATTCCTTAGCTATTAGCCTTTTCAGTTTCTACCACAGCAGTGACAAAATAACAGTGCCTCAGAGGCAGTAATTTCTTTGAAGATGCAGAAGTTTTTTTGGATGTGCACATTATGGTGTATTATTTTTATGTTCTTGATAAACTTTTAGGTATACTAAATACAATGACAACTTTGAATAATTCTACATTCTATAGAGAAGTGGAGTTATTTCTTTGATAAGCTTACCTCAAATCTTTTAGATAAAAACCCAGAAAAGGACTGATGGATTATATGTTAATTATAGTTTCAGTTTGAGAGAAATCTTCATAATGTTTTTCCATATACCTGCACTATTTTGCATTCTTACCAACGGTATCTAAGAATTGTTTCAATTCTTACATTTTCTTCTTTAATTCAGTACATTTTTCATTATGTTTAAATTGTTTCATGATTTGATCACATTCTTTCACCTTCTCAAAGTCTTCTCAGTTCTTTCCTACTTCCATACACATCCAATTTCATGATCTTTCTCTTTCTATAAATAAATAATTAAACAAATAAATACCAAAGCAAGATAAAACAAGAAACTAAACCAACCAAACTAAAAAGAAATATACAAAACCTAGAGTATTTTTGTGTTCATCAACAACTCTTAATGATGATACCTTCTGTGAAGTGTATTTGATAAACATGTTAGTCCATCTGAGAAAAATTATTTTCCCTCTCACAGTAGCTATCAATTGCAAATAACAACTTGGTTATTGTTCAGATTTTGTGTCCACATGCTCTTCTCTATACCAGGAATTTGCCTGGCTAGAACTTGTGCAGGCCTTATTCTAACTGTCACAGTCTTTCTGAGTGCATATATGCATCAGACATGTTGTATTTTTAAAAACATTATTTCCTTAGAATTGTCTACAACCTCTAACTGTTATAATCTTTCTGTTTCCTTTTCCATGTATATCTCTTAGCTTTGAGGTGAGGTATTTGATAAAGACATCCATCCCATTTAGGACCGAGTGTACTAAGGTCTGCTATTCAGTACATAATGCTGAATTACAGGTCTCCATGCTAAGTACCATTTACTGTAAGAAGATGCTTCTCTAGTGAAGGTTGAGTGATGCAATTATCTATGAGTATATAAATACAAAATTAAAGTCTTGCTTTTGCTTAATTCCTTTAGTAAAATAATAGTAGTAGCTTTCCTCTTAAGGTCTATAAATTACTTAGTACCGGGTTCTTGGCTTCAGTGTCAGATGGAGATCCTTCTCTTAAAGTAAGCCTTAAATTCAATAAAAGGGTGATTGGCTACTGCCACAACATATGTGCTAATATTTCATCAATTGGTATATCTTGCAAGAGGCTCATATGTCTCATGTTTGGTAGCCATGTGATAGTGGTGATTACTTTTCTCCTCTCATAGTGCGTATTGTACCTTCCAGATCTATGAATGCTAGTCAGTAGGAGTAAAGTTTCTAGTCACCAGCATAATTTTGATATCATAAGTTAGTGGAATATCATGTTGTGCAGGGTAATTGCCTGTAATATTGGTTGACATTTATGGGTCCTGTTTAAACAGGGACTTAAGAGGTAAGTATAAGCCGGGCGTGGTGGCGCACGCCTTTAATCCCAGTACTTGGGAGGCAGAGGCAGGTGGATTTCTGAGTTCGAGGCCAGCCTGGTCTACAAAGTAAGTTCCAGGACAGCCAGGTCTATACAGAGAAACCCTGTCTCGAAAAAATCAACCAACCAAACAAACAAAAAAAGATGTAAATGTAGGCATAATTTTGCAATCTACTTTTAATATGGGTTCAATCTCTCCTCTAGTCCACCACCCAGCAGTGGTAGTAGAAAAGAAAAGATATTAGGATATGGAGAAGTGGACCTGTTTAGCAGTATTTTGGGGGGGGGGAGAGCTTGATCTTTTTTGTCAGCAGTTCATTCAAGTAGCAAATACCAAATATGTCTAAGCAGCTACAGAGCATTCATCTAGGCAGGCAACTACCACACATGAACCAGCAGCTTCAGCCCAGTCCTTTCTGCAGGCAGTCATCAGGAATACATCTGCAGTTCAATCCTGAAGTAACCACAAGGCTAGCAAACAAGCCTGAGGTGAGGTCTCAGAAGTGGCAATCTACCTCACAAGCAGATTTTTTTTTTTAATGACTTGGAGAGATCAGGAACACAAAATGCATACCTTTTTAAAATTAGATATTTTCTTCATTTATATTTCAAATGCTATCACCTTTCCTAGTTTCCCCTCTGAAAGTTCCCTATACCCTCTGCTAGCCCTGCTCCCCAACCCACCCACTCCTGCTTCCTAACCCTGGCATTCCCTTGTACTGGGGCATATAATCTTCGCAAGACCAAGGACCTCTCCTCCCATTGATGGCCAGCTAGGCCATCCTCTGCTACATATGCAACTAGAGACACAAGCTCTGGAGAGGGGGTTTACTGGTTAGTTCTTATTGCTGTTCCTCCTATATGGTTGCAGACCCCTTCTGCTCCTTGGGTATTTTCTCTAGCTCCTTCATTGGGGGCCCTGTGTTCCATCCAATAGAGAATCTACCTCTGTATTTGCCAGGCACTGGTATAACCTCACAAGAGATACCTGGAAAGGTTCTCTCTTGTGTCACCACTAGTGGAAATCAACAATACTATGTAAGGCAAATCAATGCACATGTGTCATTAGTGAAGAATAGTAAGGTGGAACAAACCAAACCAGTGCTCACTGCTCATTTCCATTGTCTTGAGGTCATAATTATACTCCTTCATCATGGATCCTTTCACATGTTTGTTATATCAAAACATTATTTTATCTGTTTCTGCTTCAGGAAAACATTCTTTCATGTGTCTGCTTTAGCAAGACATCCTTTCACCTGTGTGCCCAAGAAAAACATCGTTTGACATAACTAACTTTCCTAAGAAACTATAAGTTTCTTCTGTTACTGGGATATTTACTTTTTTAAATAAGATGTTTATTTAAGGGAATTGTCTTCCTACACTAAAAACACTTTTTTTTTCTGTAAACTTACTGTTATTTCTGTTAGCATTGCTTTTGAAAAGTAAGAATGTTTATTTCGCCCACTCTAAAGTTAGTTTATTTGTTTTCTGAATACTCTTTGGGAATTAGTTCTTTGATTGTGTGGCTTCCAATTAATATCTTTCAATATAACTTCATAATATTTTCTTGCAGTGAGAATATGTTTCGGTTTAATGTGATAATATTCATATATTCTTATTGTTATATTTTTCTTGCAGTCTGAGAGTAAAATTTCAAAAATAACCAACCCTTCTCCTTATATTTCATGCTACTAGCTTTATTGCTTCATATTTTACATTAAGTCTTCAATCAATACAGGTAGACTATTATATATGATATATAGTAATAGTAAAAGTCCTTTTGTGTAACTGAAGCATAGTCCCAAGAAGAAATGTTACTCAATGAAAAAAAAAAAGAGAATAGAAATGCTTTTTTTTCTATATCTTAAAATAATATAGTATTTTACTTATGTATGATTCCATCTTATACTTAATATTTTTAATTTGAGACACATTCTATCAATGTCTAGGTTGATGAAAACTTTTAATAATAAATTATACTACATTTTTCAGATGTTTTCTGCTTCTACTGAGATGATTGCATATGCTGTTGTATGTTAATTTAGCATATCACACTTATTGATTTACATATGCTAAACCTGTTTTGAATCCTGTTCATAAGATGGTAATTTTCACCTTCTTCACAATTGTTTTTGCTGAATATTTTTACAACTATATCCATCAATCCTATTGCCATGTAATTTTTACCTTTCTCTGCTCTCCTTATCTAGCTTTATTCCTACCTTCATTTAAAAGATGATAAATCTAACACGGTTCATTAGAGGTATCTTCTGCTTATCTTTTTTATAAAGAAATAAAGTAATACATAAATGATAGCATTTCAGGGAGAATGACTGAATGCCAATGCTAGAATACAGTGGGAAATAATAAATACACTGACTGATATGATGACTTCAAATAAATGTATAAACAGACAAACAAAACACAGTATGAACTTGTCCAATTTTTGAAGTATAATGGCAGGAGATGCCAAGAAATCCCTAGTAATTAAATTCAGTGCCCAAAACAGAAAAGACTTATTAGTTTTTGTAGGTTTCTATCCATGTCTGGTAAGTTCCCTCAAGTTAATGTGCTTTGGTTTCCAAGAATTAATTCATATGTTCCCTACTTCTAAATCCACTCATCTCTAACTCCTATAGAATGGCACTACCTCCATGCCATCACTTGCTTGGTATAGATGCAGAGTCTATCCTTCTGCTTCCTTGATTTTTTTCTCTAAATACTTGGTTCAATGGCTCCCAATGACAAAGTTTCTTTGAGATATTTAATATATATGAACATATTTTCTTGATCACTCAACACCCAAGTAGAGATATGGCTCATGAAAGAGACTTTGCATCATCACAGACAAGTGATGATATACTGAACAGGACAAATTGAACTCTTGCCCTGTTTTCTTTCCTTCAGTTTTATACTATTTTATCAAATAGAAGCTCATTTTGTAAACCAGCTTTGCCATAGCATTTTGTCTCTCTATACCTTTGCACATTTTTTGAAACATGTATTCCTACACAGCACAAGTAGACTTGGGACTAAGGAGTCATGGTGCTTTAGTTTCTGGATAGCTAAGACTGCTTCATATTTTGTAATTGTATTTTCATTTTTACCTATTTCTCTTTTCACTGTACCCTTAGAAGCTGTTGCCTTATGTTTTTGCTTTGTCTTTAATGTTCTTCTTCTACTTAACATCCCCTCTTCTATTTTCACTATGTTGCTCTGCTAATAATCTATAACCTTAGCCTGCTAATTTTCTTTTATGTTCATAAAAGAGTCAGATTATAATAAAAGACAAGTCAATCAAATTGAACACAGAGAATTATTCAATGGAAAGTTTCAAGATTTTTTTAGAAAATTTCTTCTTGGAATACATTCAGTAGATACACAAGAAATACCCCAATTCCTGGTGAGAATGCTGTCTGAAATAACCAAGAACCTAAGAACAGAAACCTATATCTAAAAGATCTGTCATCTCTCACATTTCCATCATTTGTCATCAACTCATGAAGATATGATCATTTTAATGATAAGCAATATCCAATCAATTGTATTATGTCTTTACACTCCAAAAAATAATTATCCAAAAAATAAGCCTTACTATTCTCCAATAGTCCCAAAATGTAAATGAATCAGATTCACTTAAAATCACACCTCCAGCAAATTCATATGAAAATCAAAATAAGTTCTTTGTGGCAATGAGTTTTAAATTTAAGAGACAAGTTATGTGCTTTCTTTTTAAAATTATTTTACTAGATATTTTCTTCATTTACATTTTAAATGCTATACCAAAAGTCCCCTATACCCGCCCTCCACCCCGCTCCCCTATCCACTCACTCCCATTTCTTGGACCTGGTGTTCCCCTGCATGGGGCATATATAGTTGGCAAGACCAAGGGACCTCTCTTCCCAATGATAGTTGACTAGGCTACATATGCAGCTAGAGACATGAGCTCTGGGGATACTGATTAGTTCATATTGTTGTCCCACCTATATGGTTGCAGACCCCTTCAGCTCCTTGGGTACTTTTTCTAGCTCCTCCATTGGGGGCCCTGTGTTCCATCCAATAGATGACTGTGAGCATCCACTTTTGTACTTGCCAGGCACTGGCATAGCCTCACAGGGGACAGCTATATCAGGGTCCTTTCAGCAAAATCTTTCTGTTATATACAATAGTATCTGCATTTGGTGGCTGATTATGGGATAGACCCCCAGGTAGGGCAGTCTCTGGATGGTCCATCCTTTTGTCTTCACTCCTTTCAATATTGATTCCTATTCAAAAAGGGAGGAATAAGGAGCAGTTATACCAAAGACACACCTGAGACCATAAAGGTAGAATAGGTACTAAATGACCAATCTGGAATTTTTTTTCAAACTATTGAAAGTTCTGTGTTTTCAAGACCATGGGTTGTGACCTTGCTGTTTGTTGTACTCAGGACAACTAGGCTGAGCTGAATCTGATATATAGTCACTGCATTATTGACTGAGCCTTGTTGATTTGTATTGTCCCTTTCTAACATGTCTATAGTGGATGTGGTGGTTTTGAATATGCTTGGCCCATGGGAAGTTCTACTATTAGGAGTATGTGACTATGAAGGCAGACTTTGAAGCTTTCTAGTGCTCAACCACTGGCCATTACTGGAAGAGTCAGTTTTTTTCTGATGCTATTTGGGTCAAGGCATAGAACTCTCAGCACCTTGATTGCCTGGATGCTACAATGTTTTTTACCATGATGAGAATGGACTGAACTTATGAAAGTATAAGTCATCCTCAATTAAGTGTTGTCATTATAAGAGTTGCCTTGTACACAGTGTTATGCCCTCGGTTCCACTTGGCATTATACGAAGAGATTTCTACAGTATCTCCAACAGTATGAAAAAATCTGTTTCGGTACCATCGCCTTCTTACGAATTTCTGGTTGAAGTTTCATAACTTTCAGTATTCATCCAAACTACATGATTAATCTATGAAGGAAGTATTGGATACTTAGTAAAGAGCAAGATGAAGAATTAGATGTTTTTTTATGTTTTAAAACACCAATCATTGACTTTAATTTACAACATCATGCAGAACAATCTTTTTTATTAGATATTTTCTTCATTTACATTTCAAATGCTATCACGAAAGTCCCCTATACCCTCCCACATCCCTGCTCCCCATCCCACCCACTCCTGCTTCCTGACCCTGGCATTCCCCTGTACTGGGGCATATAATGTTTGCAGGACCAAGGGCCTCTCCTTCCAATGATGGCTGATTAGGCCATCTTCTGCTACATATGCAGCTAGAGTTTTTAAGAAAGATAAGTGAAAATGAAAAGACATTTACAGCATAGTGTCACTCATATTTTCATGAAAAGATAAAAAATGATGCTTTCCAATAATATATTATGTACCTTAAGTCTCCTTAGCTACCTAAAATCTGAGAATCTATAATTATTTATTTTTATTTATTTATTCATTCATTCATTCATTCATTCATTCATTCATTTTACATCCATATACCAGCCCCCCTCTTGGTTACCCCTCAGACAATCCCTTCTCCTACATTGCCATCACTTTTCTTCTGAGAGGGTGAGTAATACTTGGGTATCACCCCATCCTGACATATCAAGTCTCTGCAAGGCTAGGTGCATCCTCTCCCACTGAGGCCAGATAAGGCTGCCCAGATAGGGGAACAGAATCCACAGACTGGAAACAGATTAGCGAAAGCCCTGCTTCAATTGTTAGGGGACCCATATGAATACTGAACCTTACATCTGCTACTTAGGTGCTGGGGGCCTCAGTCCAGACTGTATATTATCTTTGGATAGTGACTCAGTGTCTCAGAGACCCCAAGAGTCCAGGTCAGTTGACTCTGTTTGTCTTCCTGTGGAGTTCTTATCCCCTCTGGGACTTCAATTCTTCCCCCAACTGTACAATAAGTGTCTTGGAGCTCTGACCAATGTTAGGCTGTGGGTCTCTGTATCTATTTTAGTCAGCTGCTGGGTAGGGCATCTCAGAGGAGAATTATTCTAGGCTCCTGTCTGCAATCATAACAGATTATCAAGGATAGGTGTCTGCCCATAGGATGGGAATCAAGTGAGGGTAGTCATTGATTGGCCATTCCCCCAGTCTTTTACTCCTTTGTCCCTGTTTTTCTTGTAGGCAGGAAAATTTTCAGGTCACAAGTTTTGTTATTGAGTTGGTGTCCTTATGTCTACACTGGGAATCCTGCATGTCTACAGGAGACAGCCCCTTTAGGTACTATAACTCCACTACTGTGCATCTTAGCTAGGGTCATGGCCATTAAATTCTGAGAATCTCCCTGATCATCCCCTTATCCATCCCCCATGTTGATCTCCTAGATTCAGGTGTTTGGCACTTCCTAAAGATTTCTCCCACCACCACCCCTACCAGCTGCAGATTACTATTTTCTTGGCCTCTTTCCTGTCTTTCTCCAAACATGATCCTGACCCCCAATTCCCCTCCCCACCCCATTTCCCAACCAGTTCCTTCCCTCCATCTGCCACCTATGACAATTTTATTCCATTTTCTAAATGAGATTCAAGTATCTTTGCTTGGGCCTCCCTTCTTGTTCAGCTTTTTGGATCTGTGGAGTGGAACATGTATTCCATGTACTTTATGGATAATATCCACTTATAAGTAAGTGCATACCATGCAAATCCTTTTGAGTTTGGGTTACCTTACTCAGTATGATATTTTGTAGTTCCATTCATTTACCTGACAATTTCATGATATCCTTCATTTTAATATATGAATAATATTTATGTAGATGAACCACATTTCTTATCCATTCTTCAGTTGAGGGACATCTGAATTGTTTCCAATTTCTATTTATTATGAATAAAGCTGTTATGTACATAGTGGAAGAGTACCTAGGCATGCTATTCCCAGGGAATACCAGGCCTGCCAATACCACAAACCACCAAGTGGCTAAAAGCAAAAGAAAGAACACCATCAACAAAAGCCAGTGAAATATGGAATTATCAGAACCCATCAACAAGCACTACAGAGTCTAACATACTTAACAAGTAAGTCTATTACCTTAAATTTCATGTTATAAAGGTAATAGAGGCCTTTAAAGAGGAAATAAATAAAAGTTTCACAAACTGACTAAATTTCTGCTAGATCAAAAAAGGAAGAAGCATAGAATTCAGATAAAATTAGGGAAGGATAAAGGATATCAAATGATAATAGAGAGTAACAAAAGATTTCTGGTTAATATGGATTAGACAGTTTCAAAAATAACAGCAAAACTGAATACACAATCATAATAAAACACTTTCATTTTTTCTTTTTTTTTTTATTTATTTTCTTAATTTATATTTCAAATGCTATCCCGAAAGTTCCCTATACCCCCCCCGCCCCTGTCCCCCTACCCACCCACTCCCATTACTTGGCCTGGGCCTTCCCTTGTGCTGGGTCATATAAAGTTTGCAAGACTAAGGGACCTCTCTTCCCAGTGATGGCCAATTAGGCCATCTTCTGCTACATATGCAGCAAGAGACACAAGCTCAGGGGGTACTGGTTAGTTCATATTGTTGTTCCACCTACAGGGTCGCATCCCCCTTCAGCTCCTTGGGTACACTCTCTAGCTCCTCCATTGGGGACCCTGTGTTCCATCCAATAGGTGGCTGTGAGCATCCACTTCTGTGTTTGCCAGGCACTGGCATAGCCTCACAAGGGGCCACTATATCGGGGTCCCTTCAGCAGAAACTTGCTGGCATGTGCATTAGTATCTAGGTTTGGTGGCTGATGATGGGATGGATTCCCGGATGGGGTAGTCTCTGGATAGTACATCCTTTCATCTTAGCT
>NC_034613.1:100548481-100552690 GCF_900095145.1 Mus pahari | reverse complement strand
CATTCTGACTGGTGTGAGATGGAATCTCAAGTTTGTTTTGATTTGCATTTCCCTGATGAGTAAGGATGTTGAACAGTTTGTTCAGGTGTTTCTCACCCATTCAGTATTCCTCAGTTGAGAATTCTTTATTTAGCTCTGTACACCATTTTTAATGGGGTTTTTTGAATTTCTGGAGTCCAGCTTCTAGAGCTCTTTGTATATATTTGATATTAGTCCTCTATCAGATTTAGGATTGGTAAAAATCCTTTCCCAATCTGTTGGTGGGCTTTTTGTCTTGTTGACAGTGTCTTTTGCCTTACAGAAGCTTTGNAATTTTATGAGGTGCCATTTGTCAATTCTTGAATTTAAAGCATAAGCCATTGGTGTTCTGTTGAGAAATTTTTTCCCTGTGCCCATATCTTCGAGGTTTTCCCCCACTTTCTCCTCTATCAATTTCTGAATACTCTCATAGTGAGAACAGATATTAAAGAAAGGACATTCTCTTCAGTAAATGGTGCTAAGGAAACTGTGTTTGTACATATGGTATTGAAATAAAATATAATCCTACCCCTCACATTAGACACAGCAATTTAATATTGGCCATATACCAACATATAAGTACTGTAACTGTAAAAAAAGTAACAAAATTCCCTTCAAAGATTCAATAAGCAAATATTATAAAATGCCTGCTTCCAGCCTTGACAAGAGTCATGGTCATCAAGGACTAGGGATACCTAGTAGATGAATAAGAAAACACAAAATTGAGACACAATACTGACAGGCTGATCTTATCGTGAAAGCCTCTAAACTCGGGAGTCAGAAATGCTCATATAGACTTGATTCAGCCCCATTCTTTTATTGAAATCATACAAAGAAGTTGGGGTACAAAATTCATAAGTGACTGGGTAAATGTTTCTCTAATTTCCTGTGCCAACATTTTCTTGTGATACAGAGTAGTACAGATTTAGAATAGAAAAAAGGAACTTTAAAATCTCAAAGAAAAATGTTTTGTAACAAGCATAATTTTTTTATACCTCCCAACCACCAGTCTCGGGTGAGGTTGGGGTAGCAGTATTGTGTTTACAATGTCAGTATCTTTCAAACATGTGTAAGACAGTATAGTTTCATAAAACGGAAAACACGAGGTCATACTGGTGACCCTGCAGCCTTCTTAATTTTTGGATCCCATCTGTCTGTCTACAAGAACATCTTCACTTACACTGTATGGAGTATTACTAGGGGGATGTCACTATCGTCCCTGAACCCAAGGAACCTATTGCTAACTTTCTGGGCAATATCTTATGTTGTTCGATCCTCAGTTTTATAATAAAAATGTCCTGTTTTTATTATACACAATAGAGTAAGACTGGGAGAACAGCGGCAGAATTACTCATCTCTGCACATGGCTCTAGGTTACTTTCTTTTCCACTTCAAGCAAGTGACTGTAAAATACACTTCTCTTGAATTCATGAACAGCTTTCACTTTAATATTACTGGTAACATCTAGTTTCTGGATATCAAGCAGGCTCCTACTAGGTCTTGCAGATCACCAAATACTGGTTAATCAAGGAAGGAGAGAAGAGAAGGAATAGTAAAAGATAAGGAGAATGATTAAGTACTAACAATAATTGCAGAAATGTCATCATGAGGTGCTTGTGCCACAGCAGCAGACCTTGGAGGCCTCTCAGTACTGATACTGGGGCCCAGAAGAGGCCATAGTTTAGTTAGTGCTATGAAATATGGTACCCACTGCAGATATTTCTTTCTTGCCATCAGGGGTCCCAGATATCTCAAGCTTAATGTGAGGTTTCTCCAACACTAAAGTACCTCAAAAAACAAAAGAAAATCTAAGGGAAATTTACAAATGAAATACCATGAAACTAGGATGCTTCTAGATAACTAAGGAAGAAACGTAATATAGAGACAGTTTTTATGAACTGGGAGAAAATACTGGCCTACTCATGCAACAGGGAAGTTATGTATAGACTATGTACGATCCTTAAATATTTCAATACCAGTGATTTAATAAATATTCATAGATCTGTGTCAACTTTCCTCAAAATAGATACATGTGAATTTTCAATGAGTATATGAAAATTTCTCATAATGTATTATGATCAGGAAAGTCAAAATCCAATGAAATACTATTTTACCCCAAGTTAAAATTACTATCATCAATAAACCAGAGATTAATGATTAGGTTGAAGAATTATATCTTTCACATAGCCTTTAATTGTAAACAGAAGTATCATTGTAGATATGCAAACTTTTGAGGCTGCTCAAAAATGTAATATGAAAACTACTATATATAGACACCAACCTATTAAAGAGATGCCTACTCACCCATGCCTTTTTCAGGTTAGTTATATCAGTTAAGGTATAATATAGACCAAATTGTCATCAGTAGATATACAATTAAAGTGTGGTATATATACTTAACTGAATATTATTTATCTTAAAGAATACTTATGTACATAATTATCTTTGACCTTTATGGAGCTGGAGATCATCAATTTAAATAAAATATACCGGGCATAGATATATAAATACCATGTGCTCTTTTTTCTGAAAATCATCATAAAATTTTTATAACAATTAAAAATTATGCTTTACATATCATTTTTCATTTATTAAAGACAGAAGCAGATTTGGATAGGGCTAAAGTGTATATAGATTTAAATATTTTACGTGGCTATTTAAAAAGTTAAATGTTACCACCAAAGGCAGAGGCTATATAGATGTCCATGCTCTTTTTTGTTCCCTGAAGCCATTTTGATGTTCATGGACTGTGCTGCTGCCAAGGGCTATAATTGTGTCCATGGCCCTTGCTGAGGCAGAAGACTGTGTTGATGTCCATGGTCTATACTGTTATTTGTCTGTATCACATGCTGATTCTGGAGACCATTTGTGTGTCTGTGGTCTATACTGTCACCAGAAACCGATTGTAATGGGCAAGGAAGCTACTTTTGCATTGATATTAATACCTGTAGATTCACAATTGAGAAAGAGGGACATAGAAGGTTTCTGTGACAATAACAAGCCCCCCCACCCCACCCCCCAAAAGTGACAGACTAGAAAGAAATCCACTGAAATAAACTCTTAAAATATGTATTAAGGATGCTTAAGTGTAGCTCTCCACAACTGATGACTTCTGATGGGCCGTGGGTGAGGAAGGATGTGATTTTCTTTAAGGTATTGGCCACTGGGAGTTTGACCAAGTGCCAGTGAATATATGGAAACACAAATTGGACTTATTTTTGAACCAGGGCACATGGGTAGAGGTGCTGACCTGAGATAGCTAGGAAGCAATTGGGATTGTAGCTCATGATATGAAAAGCCAAAATAATCAATAAAAAGATTACTAAAAATATTTCTGTTATTATGTTTACATTGTTACATAATTTCTCTTTTCCCCTTCTTCCCTCCAAACTCTTCCATATACTCCTCCTTACTCTCTCAAATTTAAGGCCTTTTTCATATGTGCTTCTGTGTGTATGTATATATGTGCATACACATCTACTTGTTCTGTATAAGGTCATTTGTATGTATGTTTTCAGGCTGACAATTTAGTATTAGATAAATAATATGAACTTTCTTTTTTAATTATTTTATTCGGTATTTTCTTCATTTACATTTCAAATGCTATCCCGAATGACCCCTATACCCTCCCAGGCACCCTGCTCCCCTGCCCACTCACTCCCATTTCTTGGCCTTGGCATTCCCCTATATTGGGGCATATAAAGTTTGCAAGACCAAGGGGAATCTCTTCCCAACGATGGCTGAATAGGCCATCTTCTGCTATATATGCAGCTAGAGACATGAGCTCTGGGGTACTGGTTATTTCATATTATTGTTCCACCTATAGGGTTGCAGACCCCTTCAGTTCCTTGGGTAATTTCTCTAGCTCCTCCATTGGGGTCTCTGTTCTATCCTATAGATGACTGTGGGCATCCACTTCTATATTTGCCAGGCACTGGCATAGCCTCACAAGAGATAGCAATATCAGTGTCCTTTCAGCAAGGTCTTGCTGGCATAAGCAATAGTATCTGTGTTTGGTGGCTAATTATGGGATGGACTCCTGGGTGGGGCATTCTCTGGATTGTGCATCCTTTTGTCTTAGCTCCAAACTTTGTCTCTGCCATTTCTTTCATTGGTATTTTATTCCATATTTTGGGGAGGAATGACGTATCTACCTGTTGGTCTTCCTTCTTCTTGATTTTCTTGTGTTTT
>NC_034613.1:100541194-100546392 GCF_900095145.1 Mus pahari | reverse complement strand
AAAAAAAAAAAAAAAAAAAAAAAAAAAAAAAAAACAGGACCAATGTGATCTTTCTAAAGAAAATGTTTTCTCCTGATTTCAGAATTCCTTAGTTGCCTGTATTTCTTTTGAAGGTTTGAGGCCTGGTGCTTTTGCCCCTGCCTACATTACATGTGCACTCTTGTTATCCTTGTTCACCTCATGTTTAGGCAGTCATATTGACAAAACTTTATTAGTAGAGCTTCTGATATTTCTAGGAGAAACTGTCTCATGGTGTCCTATTTAGGGCTACTACTGTGATAAAATCAAAAATAACTTGGGGAAGAAAGGGTTTATTTGACTTACATTTCTATATCACTATTCTTCATTGAAGGAAATCAAGGCAAGAACTGAAATAGGGCAGGAATCTGGAGGTAGGAATCTGATCCAGAGAATACAGAGTGCCTTTTACTGGTTTGCACTTCATAATTTTCTCAGCCAGTTTGGTATAAAATCCAGAACCATAAGCCCATGGGTGGTACCACATTCAGTGGACTGGGACCTCCCATACCAATTACTAATTAAGAAAATTCTCCACAGCCTTATGCACGACTTTATAAAGGGAGGCATTTTCTTTACCGAGTTTCCCTCCTCTTTGATGGCTATAGATGCTCTAAGTTGACATAAAACTAGCCAGCACCCAAAGGAAATTTACCTCCTGATACTCTGGCTCTCACTATCCTTATGCTCCCTCTTCCCTAATTAGTTCTGTTCCATAGGAACCAGCATTATACCAAAGGTGTGTTTTATATATTCTCTTTTATTTTTGAAAGGTAAGTAGATCTCATGCTAGTGTAGAGAATAGAGTGATCATTAGAAACGGTCTTCTACAAAAATTATACAAAACATATATATTTCAAAATATCTATAAAAATGAAAATAAGCAGTAGAAAAATATTACATTGTTGAAGTGATGGAAAAAATTCTAACATATTCAGACTATCAAGCATTTTATAGGCTTAGGTAATTTTTATATTTTGTCTTAGGGATTCTGTTGCTGTGAAGAAACACCATGACCACTGCAACTCTTATATAAGAAAACATTTAACTGGGTTTGGCTTACAATTCAGATGTTTAAACCGCTGTCATTTTAGAGGGAAGTATGATGACATGGAGGCAGACATAATGCTGTGGAGTTAGCATTGGGATCAGGCATTGGGAAGAGACAGTGAGCCAATAACTAGGCTTGAGTTGAGTTTCTAGGACCTTAAAGTCCACCCACTAGTGACACACTTTCACAATTAAGGCCACTCCTATACCCAAAAGCCCATATTTCCTAGCAGTATCAAATGTTATGGGACTATTGGGGCTATCTTAATTCAACCCCCCACAGTGTTGTACCTTAAAAATACATATATTGTATATATGCTTTAAAATACTGTTAAAGCAAATTAGTATGGAAATACTTCCTCATCTTAGATATTTTTAAAAATGATACTGTGTCTCTAGCTGCATATGTAGCAGAAGATGGCCTAATTGGCCATCACTGGGAAGAGAGGCCCCTTTGTCTTGCAAACATTATATGACCCAGCACAAGGGAAGGCCTGGGCCAAGTAGTGGTAGTGGGTGGGTAGGGGAGCAGGGGCAGGGGGGTATAGGGAACTTTCGGGATAGCATTTGAAATGTAAATAAAGAAAATAATAATAATAAAAATTATTTGGGAAAAAAAAAGAAAAAAATAAAAGTCCAAGTAAGTTTCAGTTCAAAAAAATAAATAAATTAGGTTTTACTTTTTTTTTTTTTAAAAAAAAGATAAACATTATAATTAATTCTTCATTAAATATATGGCAGAATTCATCAGGAAATAGAAAATACCAGTTTTTTCTTCTTGCTTTATTCAGATTTCCTAATCTTCCCTGATTTGATGTGTTAGACTACATGTTTCTAAGAACATATCCATTTTTTCTATGATATTGTTTTTAGAGCAATATAATTGCTCATACTTGTCTTCAGTGATTTTGTTTCTGTCTATAGTATAAGCTGTCATGTTTTCTATTTCAGTTTTGTTTTGAGTCATGTTTTTCTTAGAACAATACTTTCAATTTGTATACTTAGCAAAATTCCTCCGTAAATACATATTTATTAATAATTCAATCTAAAAGTTCTGTCTTTCACTTATTTCAAAGGATGAATCATTTCCGTTCTTTTGCATTGAGATAGTTACAATTACTACACCTATTTTCAGAGAAAAAGGCATGACTCATGTTTGTCTTGTCAGAAAAAAAACAAAACAAAAACAAGTAGGGCGAAATGCACTTGCAATGAGGGACTGCCTACACATATTTGATGTAAGAGATGTGGTAAATCTTCAATATGCATGATACTCTGCTGAATACTAACATGTAGCACCTGTGACCATCCCATAATGATTCTTTAAGGAAGACACTCTTCATTTCTTGAGAGATATTGATACTGAGTTTTCCTATAAGCTTTCATCATCTATGAAAGTGACTGCCACATTGTTCTTCATTCATGGTCATTAAAATTGGAGTAGCTTGTGTTTTCTTCCCAGAAACCATGAAGCAGGTGAAAGTTATGACCATCCTCTCATTTATTTCAAATTTTAGCTTCAATTTTGTGCTACTTAAACTGAGAAAAGATATTCTATAAAAAAAATTATCCTTTGAGATTCTAGGATAGGAGATCTACTTTGAAAGTATGGGTTTCAATAGGAACTATCTATCATCCTTGATTATCACTGAGTTGCTATCACAGACATACTTTTTAAATAAAATTGAAGTTTTGAAAATTTACTTTAAATAAACTGTACTTATGGTAGCACCATAGAAACCCACATAAGCATGCCAAAGAGCTACATGTAATTCTAAATTATTTTATACAATTGCACTGAAAAATAAAAAGCTGAAATTCTCCATTACAATATTTTTCCCCTTTGAATTTGAGAATATCACACTGTTCTAAGATACCATAATGCAAACTCATAATACTGAACTTAGGTATTTTCCAACTTGACATAATTTCCCTTAATAGCCTCATAATGAAATGGTATCAACAATGTATAGTACCATATGGCCTAACATATAAGGTTAAACTAAGTCCAATTCTAATAACTCAGTATTAATCAATCAATGTGGCTGAATTTAAGAAAAATTCTTAGGATGAAAATATTTTGAATGCATTATGTCGAATATTAAAATGTGTTTCATGAACTATACTGGAAAAAATTTCAGACTAGACTAATAAATAACAATCAACGTTTTATCTCTGACTGGAAAAATAAGAAAACATAAATTTCTTCTACTATTTCATCAACCCATTGATTCCTGTGGGCAGTGATGACTGAATAAAATTATGTCATCAAGAAAAGCTCTTAGTGCCCCAAAGTGTCAAGCTCTACAGAGAAAACATTTTAATTTCTTATTAAGTACTACAATTATTCCTAAAGGCCATTCAGTTTTATTTTCATGATTTCTTTTAAACATGACATTTAGAGATCAGCATGACTAAATAACTGCACTTTTAAATTTAGAATCAAAAATCATTATTATGATTTGAATATCTTTACATTTAGGTATATTCTTATGTTTCTACGTCCACAGTAAATCTATTTCATTAGAAATTAGAAATTAGAAATTTTCTCTTAGGAAACTCTAAAGAGTTATTGAAAGTCTCTAATTTATTAACAAAGTATTTTTGTTGATTAATTTTATTAATTGACAATTGAAAACAAGTTTATACTATGTTCTGATTTCTTTGTCTCTCTGCCAACACTCAAATCCTCCTGACTTTACAAAGCCCCTCTTTCTTTATGGCATTCAGTTTGGTTTTGTGAGCCATTTAATTTAACCAGAATCATCTCTGTTGCCATTGGATCAGAACTATCTGTTCAAAGCCAGGAAGAGTCATCAGTAAGTACAAAACTGAGGTAGTGGCTTACCTGTTCCCTGAATGTATAACTACTAAGTAGTTCATCAGTGGTAGATAGAAGATGCTTAGTCATTATTTCATCCATTTCATAGCCACAGTGGAACCATTATTCATTTACCTAACTTTTTAAATTGTTCACTTATGAAAAGTATTCAACTACTGGCAGAGCCTCTCAGGAGACAGCTATATTCGAATCTTGTCAGCAGTCCTATGTTGGCATCCACAATAGTGTCTGGATTTAGTGACTGTATATGGAATGGATCCCCAGGTAGGACAGTGTCTGGATCTCTTTCCTTCAGTCTCTGTTCTACACATTGTCTCTGTATTTCCTACCATGTTTATTTTGTACCCTCTTCTAAGAAGGATCAAAGTATCCATAGTTTGGTCTTCCTTCTTGAATTTCATGTTTTGTGAATTATATCTTAGGTATTCTGAGCTTCTGGGCTAATATCCACTTAGCGTGAGTATATACCATGTGTTTTCTTTGTGATTGGGTTACCTCTCTCAGGGTGATATTTTCTTGTTACATTCATTTGCATAAGAATTTCATGAATTCACTGTTTTTAATAGCTGAGTAATATTCTATTGAGTAACTTTTCTGTATCCATTCCTCTGCTCAAGGACATCTGATTGTTTCGAGTTTCTGGTTATTATAAATAAGGCTGCTATGAACATAGTGGAGCATGTGTCCTAATTACATGTTGGAGCATCTTCTGGGTATATGCCCAGTAGTGGTATAGCTGGGTCCTCCAGTAGTACTATGTCCAGTTTTCTGAGGAACCATCAGACTGATTACCAGAGTGGTTATAACGGCTTGCAATCCTACCACCAATGGAGGTGTGTTCCTCTTTCTCCACATCCTCACTAGCATCTGCTGTCACCTGAGATTTTCATCTTAGCCATTCTGATTGGTGTGAGGTGGAATGTCAGGGTTGTTTTGAATTGCATTTCCCTTATGACTAAGGAAGTTGAACACTTCTTTATGTGCTTCTCAGCCATTCAGTATTCCTTAGTTGATAATTCTTTGTTTAGCTCTGTACCCCATTTTTAATAGGGTTACTTGGTTTTCTGGATTCTAACTTCTTGAGTTCTTTTTATATATTGGATATTAGCCCTCTATCAGATGTAGGGTTGGTAAATTTTATGAATTAGCATTATTAAGCAATATTAATATATATGATTTGAGCAGATAAACCAAGCAGCAAACCATGCCAAGGTGATTCCATGTGAGACGTTTATTAAGCAGGGATGGGGAATGGCAAAGTGGGTAGAAGAGTAGAGAAGAGAGAGAG
>NC_034613.1:100502175-100540839 GCF_900095145.1 Mus pahari | reverse complement strand
ATAGGAGGAACAACAATATGTACTAACCAGTACCGCCCACCCAGAGCTCCCAGGGACTAAATCACCAGCCAAAGAGTGCACATGGAGAGACATATGGCTCCAGCTGCATATGTAGCAGAGGATGGCCTTGTGGGATAACAGTGAGAGGAGAGGTCCTTAATCCTGAGAAGACTTGATACCCCAGTGTAGGGCAATGCAAGGACAGGGAACCAGGAGTGGGTGGATTGGTAAGCAGGGTTAGGGTGATGGGATAGGGGTTCTTGGAAGAGAGACTAGGAATGGGGATAACATTTGAAATATAAATAAATAAAATATCCAATAAAAAAAAAGAAAACAAAAAATGGAAAGTTATTCAGCTAAAAACCTTTGATGCCTGAGCTACACGAATTAATACATTTGGAACTTCCTACTTTTCCTACAGAATCAAAAACATCCTTGAGCTCCTATTTTTTTTCAAGCTCTTTATCAGATTTTATGTATTGTTATTTGTTTCAAGTTAAACAGGACTATATATTTGCAATGCACATGCAAAATTTATGTATATACTGAATGTAATCATAATTCCCATGTTTAAATTATTTACAAAATAGTCTCCATGTTTATAGCTATTTTATTTATATAAATCTGTCTTCTATATTTTTTGAGTTAAAAATCATCAAAAAATGGCTGGAAGTCATCAAGCTGAAACTATTAGGGTCAGCAATTCGAATGTCTGAGATCTTCTGGCTATCTACCTCAGACTTTGGCACACCAGCCTGGTTTAGACATGGAGAACTGTGGACACTATGAGGTCAGGAGTGGATGGAGATGATGTAGGAAAGGAATGAGAGTACAATTCACACCTGGACAGAAGCAGATTGTCCTTTTCTTAAGACAATGATGAGCAACAACTTATCTATAGGTATGACGGTTGTACAACGTAGCCCAGTGAGCTTGAAGATGTATTAATTTTGAACTGGAAGTGACTATCAGGATAGGGATTCAGTGGAAACTTTATTGGCCTTGATTCTGTCTCCACAGTTTCAAATAAGGACCATTTCTGCTGATAGATATCCTTGAGAGGATGGGTCTCCTTTTCAGATAGGAAGCATCCATATTAGCAGGTATGCTTGCATACAAATTCTGTTGCCAGGACTTGTCAGAAAGAGATGTTTCTCTATATTATGTTGCAAGGTGTTATATTGTCATAAATTTTATGTCTGTAAATTCTGATCCTATTGCTGGAAAGTTTGGAGAAAACAAGGACTTTCGTCTTATGCTGTGTGTGTTGGGGGTGGGGGGGTGGATTTGCTTCTCATCTCATTCCTAATCTCATTCCTAGAAGAATTTGAGAACATCCTTAAGGCTCAAGAAGAATTTTAACTAGAGTTTAAAAGAAAGAACCCCGAAGTAGCAAAGCTGTAAATCTCATTAGAGATGAAAGATGGAAAACAGGAAGATGGCAGGCTATTTGAGTTAAAGTAGTGTGGAAGTCAGTCACCTGACAGAAAAGCAGCCACATAGTATGGAGGAGGAGAGTTTAAGAAAGAGTGAATCCTGAAGAGGTAGGAAAAACACATTGTTCTAAGGTATAAAGAAGAAAAGACAATGTTATTGTTTTCTGGGTAATACAGAAAAACAAGCTGACTTTATGATGCTACATGTCTACTACTCAGAAAGACTGCACAGAAGGCAGGAATTCAGAGAATCCACTTTCTTGATGCTTACCCATAACCAGCTGATTGGCTTGCCTAACTGGATTAACAAATAGAAGAGAGAATGGTGTGTCCCTACCCAGAGGCAGATTGCATTCTGTTGGCTAAGAAGTCTTCTAATAATGTGTCTTCAATGTGTTTGTAACATACCTTCTTCTGATGTGGCAACACTAAAATTATTTAGACAATGGATTAAAAGTAGATAATAGATATAACCCATTTGTGCCACAAATATCTTGAACACTAGTTCCAAAGCTGTTCATCGGAAAGGATTAATGCAATTGGAGATTCAGTGCAACCTTGAGGTACAGGTGCTCATTTACAGGGTGATAAGAAACCAGAATTCTATTCTGCCATTCCTAGCTAGAGAGTCAAGGAATTTTCTGGAACTGTTGCTTTCAGGGTCCCTGTTATGAGCCGCCTATCTTGTTTGTATTTCCTGTTCTCATTATTGCCATGAAACTTGCTCAATCCTAAAGAAGAAATTCAACATAGCTGCATACTCACTATCTAACAACTATGATCTAAAAGGTTGACTTCATGCGTTTTACCAAGTGTTAAGCTGTTCGTGTTTAACTCATTATTTTGTGATGAAATTTTTCATACTTTTCTTCTGCATTTGCTGAGAAACGCTGTCTTAAATCCACATTTCTGCTGGATAATAAGCCTCATACCCCAGTTCACACAGAGAAATCTTCTGGAATTTTATATACAGTATAAAATTATCCTTCATATTAACATGAAAAAATTTATTGTATAGGATCTGTTTTTACTCATCCAACATTAGGATTCAACATTAAAGAAGCTCTTTTCTGTGATATTACAGTTTTTGTTGGGCCAACAGGGATATTAAAACTCATGTGGACTCTGATTACCCATTCATGAGTTCTTAAAGTTTCTTTCTTTTCAGAAAACATAATTTCCTTTCTATCTATGTGAACTCAGACAAAATAGAAGGCTTAAATAACAAGACAGAGAAAATAGAATTTCATTCAAAATAAGTAAATACATGGATTATTCATCTTTCATCAGATCTATTAATTAATTAATTAATTTTGTATGTTTGTTGTGCATATATTTTTGTGTCTACATATTTTATATAAATAAAAACATAGGGTATGTGTTATTTTATATGTAATTTTGTTTTCACCCAGTATATGATATTTACGTTTATCTATGCTACAGCTAATAATAGTGTTCATTAGTTTTTACTCTCTTAATATTTATTCTATAATATAAATATTATCACATAGTACTTATTCATCCATGAATCATGTACATTTTTAGCACCTTTATAGCTATTTTTTGACACCATTTTTTCAAAAACATTTTGTCACTAGGAATTATACAAGGATTCTAATCCTTCAATATGATAACCAGCAAATTTTGGCCTTTTACATGTATGTACACAAAGTGCTCATATTTGTATATATATATATATATATATATATATATATATATATGTATATATATATGTACATGTATATTCAGGTATCTATATATGTATTTAATAAGCAGAAATCTATGTGCTTAAATTCTATTTTCATTTGTATGGATTCTCTTTTATTGTAAGTCAAGGTATTATTCCACTTAAGACCTATACTGGCTTATAAACATATATAATCCAATTTGTATATTTTTTATTTTTATTATACATATATTTATATGTATAATATTATATATGTATAATATACACATATATATATAAATATTCAGAACAAACACACATATATAATCGTGGTTTTTAAATTATTATCCTTTATGTATGAAAAAATTGCTTAGAATTTAAAATGAAAAATTAGACAACTTTTTGTTATTTTAGGGATTCCTATTGAAACAAAGGATATAGAATTAATAGAGAAAAATATTTGTGATAAAAGATATATCACTGTTAATTTAAACATTCTTAGCTATGGTAGATATGCATGTATAATATAATAAATGGGAATAGAAATATACATGAAGAACTATTTCCTCTTTTTAATGTGATTTACACTAATTTAATAAAACAATGAACAGGATATAGAAATTATAGTATGGGATGCTTAAAGAAGGAATATAACAAAGAAATGAGGATAAATGTCAGTAGGATTGTGTATTCTACTGACTAAATAATGACCGTATGATAAGGAACTAAGCAAATTTAATTGCTTTGAGTCATGCCAGGAAGCTAAAACACTGTCATATCATCTAAGCCTTTGGTCCAATTGTCACTTGGATCTGTCACAGATTTGAATCTCTTCATATTGACTTAACATTTCCCTGCAATTTTAGCTACAAATATAGCTCTGCAGGAAGTCACTTGAAGTGTTTGTGTCATCTGCTTTGCCTTTGTGTGTGTGAGGATTTACAGGCATCCTGGCCAAGGGACTGCTACAAATCAATGAAGATTAACTTTTCTAGGCTAGCTGCAAAATATGTTTTCTTTAAAAAACTGTTTAGTTCTATGTATTTTTTAAAGAAAACATAAAATTGTATTGTGACTGAATAATTGAATATGTAGATCATATATGAAGTGGCATTTTTAATATACCATGTGTATTAAATCCTTTAGGTATTTAGAGATATAAAGAAGAAACCCTAGATTTAAAACAATAAAGTTGCAACATATTTACTTTATAACATTATGTTAAATGATTACAAAATAGACATGGTCATAACATATGAGAGTAATTAAGTTTCATTCATTTAAATACCTATATTTAAAGTCCATAAATAACCATAAAAAAATCACAATATGAAAAATATATGACTTTTAAAGAATGACTTAAATTCCAGTTGCTATTTTAGAAATGATACAAATTATAAATCTGATTGATTTTAACAATGAAAATAAATCAAGACAAGATTCTTGTTTTAGCAGGATAGTTATAGTAGTCCTAATAGGCAGAATTGAATCTCATGAGTATTCTTGAAAAATTGTCTTACATCCGTTTCAGGATGTGCAGATTATGAAATTGTAGAATAATTGACCATTTTAACAATTATTTTAAAAAAAATTTCTTTGGATTTTCCTTTCAGTGAATTATCTTTTTTAAGCAAATGTAATCACGGAGAGGATGACTCAGTGAAACATGTATTGACTTAGTAAAGATTTATCATATAGTCTACAGAAGAATTCACAAATTTCAAATGTTTAGAAAGTAATGGTACACTTTAAAAAAACTATTTAGAATGTGATTTAATTTTGGATAATTTCAAAGGCACATGAACTCCATTTAAGGTATTAGGCTCATCATGCAGCCATAACAGTCCTGAGGATTCTGTTTCTGTGTAAAAGGTTTCAGAAAAGTTGGCAAAATTTCTATTAGTAGATGTTTTATTTATAAAGAACCCTTCAGGTGATATGGGAGATTATATACATCAAGTGATATGAAGCTAGAGAAAATATTTGAATGAGTTTTCATTTCTTTAAAACTGTAGTTTGAGACCTGATGTACTAGAACAAAGGTTTACTTGTATCTCTGTCTGAAGTAAAACAACATTTGGATTTGAGGAATTTCTGAAAGTCAGGGAACATTAATGAAAGGTAACTGACAATTAACAACTCAAGCAGCTCACTACATACATACAATGGTTTAAAATGTTTTTTTTTTCATATTCTTCTGTGACATTTTGTTCATAGCCACATTTCTTTTTTAGATAATCATAATATTGTCTGTACTAGACGAAAAAATGAGAAAAAATGTGTACCTGTGTATTTTAGGCTGTACTGGGCAAGTTGCATTGTTTATAATTACTGTAAATATAAAACATGAACATTTACTATGTATACTGTGGTAGCTTGAATATGCTTAGCTCAGGGAGTAGAACTATTTAGAGGTGTGTCCTTGTTGGAGGAAGTGTGTCTGTCACTGTGGGTTTGGGCTTTAAAACCCTCCTCCTAGCTGCCTGGAAGCCAATCTTCTCCTAATAGCCATCAGATGAAGATGTAGGACTCTCGGCTCCTCCTGCACCATGCCTGCCTGGATGCTGACCGAAGTTCTCAATCTGTTAAGCCAACCACAATTAAATGTTGTCTCAAGTTTACAAAGCAGTATAGTTTGTATCAGCAGTAAAACATGCTTTCTTTGCTAAAAATCTACCATTGTTCTTATTTGTGATATTGAAGCTAAGGAATTATCTAAGATGGGTTTCTTTTAGCTTCTGCTTATTTTTATCTGCTGAGCATTTGCCACTGGAAAGATTGTTTAATGTATGTTTCTGACAGCATATAGGGTTTGCCCAGGTTCTATATCAGTGTCCAAATTCTTCTCTTAAAAACAGGAAGCCAGCCAGGTATGCTAGTGCACACCTTTACTCTGAGCATTGGAAGATTGGAGTTTGTGTGCATGCAGAGGCAGGAAGGTATCTGGGTTTGAGGCCAGCCTGGTCTACAGGGGGAATTCAATGTCATTGGGACTACACAGAGAAACCCTGTCTTTGAAAACAAAACAAAACAAAACAAAGCAAACTTCCCCAATCTATTTTAGGGCAATATGGTTCAGCCCAGGACAATATTTTCTCTGAACTCTACCACAAAATTTATATTACTTATTTATATGCTAAATACACTTACTCATTGTGAATCTCCAAAATGCTTAAAAGCAAAAGAAAACCAAAATGTCCAGCTAAGGAGCTAAGAGCGCCCTGAATGAGATGATCCACTTCCCCCAACCTGCTGAGTACTAGAATTACAGATATGCAAGGTCACACACAGAACAGATCCCACAAACCTTTAACTTGTTGCTAGCGTCAGTCTAGCATGATTTAAATAAAACAGTAAATAGCTTCATAGCTTAATTGCCAAATCTTAATGTTTGCTAGGTAAGTGTTGGAGAATCCTGTTATTAAGGTCACAGTCCCCCATTACTGCATGGCTTTTAGAGTTTAGATAGTACTTTTCTATAGTGTGTCCCTGAAAATAATCCCTGTCTGACATTGTCTGAAAAAGTGACCTTGTACAGAGCTCTCTGGAAGACTGCATAATTCAGCATCCATGTTCTGCTGCTCTGGCTTTCTGCATGCATGATAATTAGGTGCTGCATTAAAGCCAATCAGCTTTTCCTGCTCAGTTGATGCTATGACCAATACCCCTGAAAAGCCCTTATACACTATATCCCTAAAACGATAGAGTTGTCTTGCTATAGCAGTCTCTGGATGTCATTATACAATATTCTCCACCTCTGTTTGCTTTGTTCTCTCAGGCTGCTTGTCAACAGCCTTCAAGGAGAAATGGGGTGGCGGTCAGATAAGATTTGGGGAATGTTATATTCAGGAAGGAAATATTGGACCATAGAGAAAGACTTGTGAAATGAAGTAATGAGTTATCTACCTCTAAAACACAATGGAAGGGCATACAGAGAGCAGATATTCCAATTCCAAAATGAAGATAGGGAAGGAAAGAAAATGAAAGGGAAAGGAATGGGAGGGGAAGGGAGGGAGGGGAGGGAAGAAATAAGATAGAGAAGGGAAACAGAAGGGAAAGGGAAGGGAGAGGAAAGAGAAAGAAAAGGGAAAGGGGAAGGGGAAGGGAAAGGGGAAGTGAAAGGGAAATAAGGGAAGGGAAAGGAAAGGGAAGTGAATAATTTATAGTTTCAGAGTATATTTTATAGGTTAGGATGAAGGCAACATAGGTACCTCAATTGGTTTTGGTGCCTTTAAATAACTCTGTAGCTTAATGTACCTTCTGAGACCATGGAGGCTTTTCTAATGTTTAAGAACCTATTAGTTTTAACCTCTATGTTTCCAGAAGTTCTATCAGTCATATCTGTCTAGCCTTTGATGGTGGACTTGTGCTTTGCGTAGCCTCATATAGTCCCTAAGGTCTGTGCATTTTCCTGTTTTCTTTAGTCCATGATGATGGTATTTCTTCTTTAATAGTTGATTGAATCTATGCTTCAATTTTCAGTAAATTTCTGTAGCCACTTGGTCTTATCCCTACTCTATACATTCTTATTCTCTGTAATACAAATTCATTGGCAATTTTCCAAATAATGGCATTCATCCTTTTAAAAAATAGTTCTTTCCCATTTGTTTATTTCCCCTTTTTCTAAAAAAAAAGAAGGAAAAGAAAAGAAAAAGAAAAAAAAATAAGGACAACTTGACTGCCTCAATATTATAATGTCAAATAGTTTTGTCTAAATATCCAAAATCAGGATCTAGTATTAGGACAGGACTCATTCAGTTTTCTGTGACTTCAAAACATGGATTTTCTTTTCACAAATGCCCAGTACCCTCTTTCTCCTTATTGCCACGCCTACTTCAGTGGTGGCTCACAACAGACCTAAAAACCTGAAAGAGTCCTGAGGAAAAGAGTTTCAAAGAGATTCAGCCTCCTGGAATCCTGGCATTTCCAATAATCTATATACAGGAACCTTATCTGTATGCTAGTATGGTGTATGCTCTCTTTCAATATTATTAATGCCTTTAAAGATTAAATTTATACCATAGGTGAAGTTTCCACTAGTGTTCCAAAGTCCTAAAAATTCATTAAAGCCAGTGTTCCAAAGTCCTGAAAAATTCCTTAAAGCCAGGAGCTCAGAATTCAGTGAAAAGGTTACTTTCATATGCAAGTATTTACCAAGACCTAGGAAATAGGGGGGTTGTGGTATTGCATTATTCATGAGAAGGTCTGCTAGTGCAGAAGCCCCCTGGTGCTAGCTTTCACAAGGCTCAAAGGAGTAGCACACATTGTGACTAAGGTGTGAAATCTTTAACTGTCTTTAGCTGACCCTAGGCAGAACTACTTTATCTTAACTGTACTTTATCTTAAACATTACCTGGCTCATCTAAGTCCCTTTGAAGTCATTCCTCTGTTTTGTGTCAAGTAACTTCAATGTACTTTGCCTACTGTGACATCCTACCCCTTTGTTCTCTGTACTGGTGTTCACTTTATGAGAATACATTCAGTTCTACACCCTCTCTCCTGTGGACTGTCTGTCACTCATTCGCCGAATCCTCGCTCACCTGCAACCAAGAGACCCAGTTCCATGCAGATTGGGGACCCAAAGTGAGGCCAGTCTGTGGTACCTTGTCTCTGGTCCTCTGCCAAAAGCATATCTGATAGGCTAACAACTACTTCTCCTTGGCAATATATAAATTATACAAGGTAGTCTTTTTGTGTTCTATCTCAACCTTCAGCAGAGTTGCCTTTAGCACCAATATTTACAGAAGAAGACAGGAAAGACATCTAGATGATGCTGTCATGTACTTCAAAAGCCAACACTGCTTATTATCTAATGTAAGAACGACTTCTACACCACTAGGTATTTGTTACTGTAGTATTTCACTTGTATCACCAAAGGCTCTGTTATTTTCTTAATACTACCATAATAAATTACAAAAACACTCCAGTGTGTTTCAAAGGAAATGAATTTATTCTTTCCAATATCTAGTTTTCACTAGATGAAATCAAATTATGTGGAGTGTTGGTTTCCTTTATTTAATTAGAAGAATGGTTTCTATTGAGTAAAATTATTTTTGTCTAATTCTTCTTTGATACTTTCAAATATTACCTTAACAAGTTTATTATATTTTCTTCATTCTGTCTGTGTTTTATAGGTAACATAGATTGTGAGAACTAGATTTCAGAAAATAACTATATAGGAAAAGAAAATGAGAGACTGTTGTAATTTGAGTGAGAATGTTCTCCATAACCTGAGTCCTCAGTTACTGCTATTCTTTAAGGAGGATCAGGAGGTGAGGAAGGGGTTGGCAGTAAAAAATCCTGTTATTTTCAGTTTTCTTGCTCTTCTTTGTGTTTGTAGTTGAGGATGCAAGCCTTCAGGACTTTGCCCCTGTATCCATGCCTTTCTGATGCCATTTTCCTGCCTTGACTGACTCTTATCTCCCTGAACAAGTAAGCCCCTAAAAATTTCATGTTATAGGTTTCTTTGGCCATGATACTTTTTCATACCAGCAGAGGTAGATTTTAACTATCAGGGTAACTTAAAGTTATAGTAGTTATGTCTGTTCATTAATAAATACATATTTGTAATTAACTAATTTAAGGTGGAATTTACAGCTATAAAGAGAAATTGTTTAGCTTTGTCTGAAAACAAGAATTATTTTATTAATTATATTTATTTTTATGATTGAGATTATAAGATAAATATAACATGTATCCCTCCCATTTCCTGATTTAAAACCATCCGATATATCTCTTCTAGTCACCTTCAAATACATTGCCTCTTTTATCCCTAATCATATAATTGCATATATATGTGTAATGACATATATATCTATATATTCTTATACATAATATAAACATTAGAACTTATATAACAGAAATGTATATAAGAAAGAAATGTATATACATGTACATAAAAATAGCTCAGTCCATATAAGGTTATTTATATATGTTTTCAGGGATGGCAATATTAATAATTTTTCTTTTAAATCTTATAAAATTCTCTGCATTCCATGTAGGTTGGAAACAGATTTTTAGTATCACTAAATATGGAGTTTCATTTACAAAGAGTTTCAACCAAAATACATTTGTTTCTTTTTACTAAATGGAGTGACACAAAGATAATGTTTCTCACTCTCATGTGCTATTCAGATCAAGAAAATCCTTCAGCTTCTTTGTTAGTGAGATCAATTATTCATAGCAAAAACCCACTTATCTTCTTGCTTTCAGCACAGTTATGCCATTTAGAGGTATAAGTGCATTCTTTCAAAAGAAATCTGATGTGTACATACTGTTGCTTTTAAACTATTTTAAGATTAAAAGTGATAGAATGACCCTAATGCTACCAAAATGTTGAGGATTAAATGTCAAGATAATGAGAAATCAGTAAATATTTTTAAAGAACTCTATATAATCTGACTTTAAAGTTAATTCCCAATAAAAACATATGGTTGCTCTCAATATACTTGTAATAATCAGTGGTTCCTTCATCAAGGGTTAATAATACAGTTTATGATAGACAATTTACAACCTTAGGTAAATTAATTTGAAAGGTCTAAAGATGTTCAGAAATAGGTTTATCTCACTGGAGTGCACTATTTAAATTCAATTTACACAATTCATACATAATAATAACAGTTCAACTTTTCTTTTCAAATTACTTTATTAGATATTTTCTTCATTTACATTTCACTATCCCAAATGTCCCCCTTCCCTGCTCCCCTACCTAATGGGGAATAATTTTTGTCTTCTTCTGAAGAGCATGCAGATAAACAAAATGAATTGATATGATTTCTCTATATCTCCATGTACATGAATGAATGGATAAACAACAAAACTATTCATTTCTCCTAACTATGACATTACTTTACTCATTTACACTCAATTTTATACTTTGTAAGCCCTGGTGACTTTATTTTCTATAATTCATGATGAAAGTAAAATAAAAAAGATATTAAAAAATAAGAACCCCTCAACATAGCTCATGCTACACTATTAATATTCCTCTAATTCCCACATTGTGAATGTTTGTTCTACATTGTGATCCTATATTATTTTGCCAAGCTACTAATAGTAAATCATTAGCACTAGCAGGATTCACACATAAGAGAGCCCTCCTTGCTTGGTTCTGCTCCATTACCACACTCAATCCTGCATTTTACATGACAAGAATCTTTGCATGGAAAATATACATTGAAAGGGAGGAGGTGAAAATGTTTTAGTTTTCTTTTTCTTTTTTAACTTTGACTTTTATAGGCTATTAACTAGACACAGTCAAGAATGGAATTTTTTTTTTCATAATGGAAGGTATGTGCACAAAACTACTAAAGTTAGTAGAAAGCCACTGTGATCAGGGTAGACTAGAATAGATCTGCTTACAATGAGTATTTTATTATGTCACTAACTTAAAATAATAGTATGGTAATGATCTGTGACTCATAACATCAGCAGAACCCTCAAAGAATACTCATGTTATAAAAAAATATATAAGCCTGCCAACTACATTATTGTTCACTAGCCTAGTATAACCTGGAAACATGAGCTTGGTATTAATAACTATTGGAAGGCAATTTAGCACTGGAGAATTGACTGAATTGACTGCAATTTCCTTTGATCACTAAAACCTTCCCTAAGTTACTTCTGTTATTTCTCTACTCAGAGTCCAGCCACTGGAGTTTCCATATATGCTCCCTCTACCTATTGAAGTGAATCGTTTGAAGTGGAGAGAATAAGACGATTGAATTCATGGCAGTAAAAAGAGTGACAATCCAATTCAATAGCTCAAAGGAGGCTCACATTTTATATGTGCTAAATATGCCTCGCCACTCTTATCATGCCACTTCACAGCTCATGCCACTTCACAGTTCCTTTAAAGCTCTCCATGGTTATTTTGAGAGTGAAAACATTCTCTACAAACATTTCTCAAACTGCTTTGGAGCATTTATGAGGATATGGAAACTTTCATTACTATTTTCTTTAAAGCTTTGAAATACTCAGAGGAAGCAAACACTTTGAGGAAAGTTTGCCAGCCTGCTTCTCACTTTTCTTTGGATGAAGAGAACATATTGTCATTACAGTTTTGTTTATCTGTTCAGTTAAATCAAACTTGTGCCACAATATTATCAAAATAACAAAATAAAAACTTGAGGCAATTTAAGTTTTTTAAATGGATTGCCCTGATACACTTTTTTTTTTTTTTGGCTAATTGGACAAGACATGAAGCAAACTGTTTACATCACTTTATTAAGCAATGTGACCTAAAAGTTCCATTGTGAAGACATGATTTTCTGCTTATAATGAGGAGCCTTATTTGCAGCCAAGAATGCAGATGCTAGTTATGAGAGAAAGTGTTCAGGGAGAAATCATTAAAGGGCGAAGGGCAGGATCAATATGAATCTTGGGAAGCCAGAAAGTCAGTTCTGAACCTCTTGAAGCATGATATATACTTGAAGGGAAGCTAGCTTTCTGTATCTGTGCCCTATTCACAAAATCAGGACTCCATTTTCAAAGAATTTTGCCTCATTTTTCTTTTGCTCTTGGTTGCAAACTAGGTAATCATTTCAGCCTCAAAAATATTTCTTGGTACTGCTGTTTGAGGTGTTATTTGTGTTTTCTTGTTACAGGAAAATTTAATGAAGATTACATTTCTCAGACTATTATCAGATTTTAGTTTGAAATGGTTCATTATCAGACCAATGAAACCTTCCTGTAGTTCCTGACTGTGTGGTACATTGTGAACCTAAGCGAAAGCATTGGCACTAGTGTTTCCTTGAGAAGCAATGCAAGCAGAAGATGAAGAGATAGCACATGTACTAAGATAGAGCACAAACAGTATCAACTACATACTGTTAGCATTTTGGATTATATCCTTAAATATTTTATATGTTTGTGTGTGTGTGTGTGTGTGTGTGTGTGTGTGTGTGTGTGTGTGTTTGATAACACAGGCTACTAGACCAACATATAACTGAATACTAAATCAAACTACATATTCACAAATATTCAATGATTCATTCAAATCCATTCTGTATTTTGCTGTATTTATTTAGTAAATTGGATTACACATCATTGATACCATAATAAATGACATATTTACACAATATTTGTTCTAGTTCATTTATTCAATGAATATTATTAAAGTATTTCAGATGCTATTCAAGTCAGATCTTGCATCATATGTTGCAATGGGAGGTTATAGATAGCACTAATAAAATTATGTCTACAACTTATATATGTGCATGCTTTTGTGTTTATGAAATCTTCACTTTGAATATTTGATTGCATTGGGTTCTTTTTTGCCAGCATTGTTTCCTATAGAACACTTTTGTTGTACTTAACACACTTATCTGGAAATTTAGTATGCTATTAGGAATGTTTCAATGTGGTTGTCTTAATATACTTGCTGTGGTTGTTGAGCATTAGAAATATATTGCTTAAAATGTGATTGTATTTGCGATTCTTTAGGCAACATATCTCCAAATACACAGGCATTTTTCTGTTGCTGCCTTCTTTGATTTCACTTCCATATGTTAGAGCATATGATGTTTTTAAACAGCTCATTAAAGTTCTAGATTTTAGTCATTTTATACTTCATGCTTCAATTTTAGTTTTTTCAATTGCTGTTTTCAAGTTCATATTTTTTCCTTAAGTCTTAATGCACTATTAGTTATACCAAGTCACCATCATATTGTATCAAAAGGATTTTTTAGCATTATTTCCTTGGATTCTCTGGAATTCACTGTCATACAATCAGGCTAGCCTCAAACTGTTCTGGAATTCATTGTCATGTAAATCAGGTATCCTCAAATTTGCTTACAATGTCCTGTATTAGAGGCCAGTGCTTATTCACCTGGCTTCATTTCCTGTATTTTTCTAACACTAGAGCTTTTGACTGAGTGTATTTTATAGTTTCAGTTTATCTTTCTTTTTATTTAAAAGTTTACCTTTGTATATATGTATTTGTAGCTGCTATTTAAAAATGTTTTTATTTTATGTATATTAATGTTTGCCTGCATGGAATGAATATATGCACATACATATACATACACATACATAAACACACACACACACACACACACATATATATATATATATATATATATATATATATATATATATATATATCATACCTGTTGATACTTGTTACCTGCAGAATTGAAAAGCAGTCATTGCATCCCCTGGAGCCAGAGCTACAGGCAGTTGGGGGGTGCTGGAAATTAAACTTTAATCCTCTGGAAGAACATCAAGCACTCTTAACTACTGAATCATCTTCAACCCCTTATAATTGTACATTAAATTATTTTTCTTGTAATTTTTGTTAAATTTAATTACTTAAGTTTTATGTGTATTTGTGTCTTGTCTCCATGAATGTCAATGTAAAGTTAGGGTTGATGTTAGTGTTAGTGTTAGTGTTAGTGTTAGTGTTAGTGTTAGTGTTAGTGCTAGTGTTAGTGTTAGTGTTAGTGTTAGGGTTAGTGTTAGTGTTAGTGTTAGGGTTAGGGTTAGGGTTAACTAAGGGTGGAAGAGTGTCAGATCTTGAAGTTACAGAGAGTTATGGGCTTCCTATCTGGGTCCTATGCTGAACCATTTTTCTACCCCCTTTTTCTGATAAATTCAGTTCTTGTCACATGTTTTTACTTCTATTGTTATTTTATTTTCTGCTGAAAATAATACATTACATGATATATATATATATATATATATATATATATATATATATAATTATTAAAGCATTTTTGACTGTCATATTATTTTACCAGTGATACTTTGTCCTGATGTATTAAATAAAAACTATAGATATTTTGAAAACTATGTTTAATCTTTGTTACACAAGGAAATATTTTGTCCAAGAATATTTTGCTTCCCGAAGCAGATCATGACCTTCTTTTGAGATTTCTAACAATTCCAGGTTATTATCTCTATAATATAGTCAGAATATGATCTTTACATAAATACATTAGCTATCATTTGCCTTCTATCCTTAAAAAAATTTCGTAGTAATATCCATATTCAAAATAGTAGCATTGTAGCTCAAGATTGTAAGCATGCCTCTGCTGCAGATGGACCTCACTTGTGTCCTTGATCTACAGGCAAAACTCAGGTTCAGGTGGTTACAGGAAAGCAAGGATTAGCTTGGATGAAAAACAGACCCAGACACAACAAGGGAGTGCTGTATCTGGATGTAATTTGTCTCAAAATGAGCACCAGTCTTACAAGTGACTTTTACACAAAATAGAGGAATGTATACAGAAAGCTAACAGGAAACAGGTGGGATAAAAATCAATGTTAACAACTGGGATCAAAAGCAGCCCCAACTAATGTCTGTTTAATCTTAAAAGCCCAGGGCAAGGGCTTCTTGCCCTTGCCATAGTTCCAATTCCTGCATATGGGAGTAACTTGGCTTCTCTTTTAAGTACCTGTAGGGAATCTCCATTTGTCAGAAGAACTCACCAACTTTCTTCTAATATGCAATGTAGTCTACCATACATAACTATAATAAGAATTCTATACTTACTTCTCTAAGCTTGCCCTGAGATTTCTCTATGTAGTAGATAGTAATGCCTGATTTCTTTCACTATCTCTCTTAAAATACTAGAGGAAATTCTGAATGTCACTGAATAGGTAACATTCTTACTGAATTCCAAGCCCAGCGTCGGCTCAAGGACTACCTAGGGCATCGGTGAAGGCCAGGAAGCAAAATTGAATTTTATAAGTCATTGCTTGGAGGCACCTATAATGAAGCAATACTGAAAGAAACACACAGATCCATTCACAAGGACAAATTTGGAGCATTCATTATATGGGATGCCACAGTTCTAGGAGACTAAGTTTCCATGAAATTTTCACCTCAGGACTGTGTCCAGGTTTCTGGGCCTGTCACGCAAGTCACTACTGGAGAGGATGTAGCATGCCTCTATATACCTATACTTTCCTTTCTTTCATTCACTAGATCCACTTTACCTAATATTGTCCAAGATGAATTCAATATGCCTTAAATTTTCTAAACTCTGAGCTATTTTCTTTATTCTCTCTCTCTCTCTCTCTCTCTCTCTCTCTCTCTCTCTCTCTCTCTCTCTCTTCTTTTTGAAGGACTGCTTGTATGTGGTATAATTCCTGTCTGTAAGTGGCATGGTACTTGCTTCTTAGCATTAAATTAGGACAAGAATAGGTCTAACCTCATAATTTACTTCTTTTCATGATTACAATCCTCATTTTATCTCCTAATATTTCTGTATCACAGGATACTACATTATGTAAAACTTTCTACTTGATTCTTGAAAGAGAAAACTCCCATAATGGCTCATTTTTCTGAAATAAAGAATTTAATGAAGATAAAGCACAGAATCATTTGCATGCTTTATCAAGACCAAGGAAAAAATTAAATAAGAACAATGTAAATCTAGCTTTTTAGCATTCAAGAAATTACATAAAATTTGTACCATCATTTAATAGATAGATATTTTTAAAAGCATTCATTATTAACTCCAAAATGATACTTTTTCCATTAAAAACAAAAGCAAAGCTCCCAGGGACTAAATCACTAACCAACGAGTACACACGGAGGGACCCATGCTCCAGTTGCATATGTAGAAGAGGACTGTCTTATTTGACATCAATGAGAGGGGAATCCCTTGGTATTGTGGAGGCTTTATGCCCCAGTGTAAGGGAATGTTAGGGCAGTGAAGCAAGAGTGGGTGGGCAGGTAGGAGGACACCCTCATAGAAGCAGGAAATGGATGGATGGGGTAGAGTTTTTGAGGAAGAGAAACCAGAAAAGGGTGCAACATTTGAAATGCAAGTAAATAAAATAACAAATAAAAAATTACCAGCAAGGAAATAAAAACATAGGTCATACAAATGAATTCAGTTAAGACCTTGGGGTTTTTTTTCTTATTTTAATTGAACAAAATAAAGTTTATTATATTAAATTTTCATTTTCTCAATATAATATATGTAAGAATTCATCTTAAATGGATAATAAATGTTATAAAATTATGATGTAGAACATATATATATATATATATATATATATAAAATCTTATATGTTTTACATTTGATCATGTCAGTCCTGATATACAAATATTTTCAGAAACAAGCATATCTGCATTCAATATATTCCTTTTATTTAATTAGTATGTTTCTTTCAAATATTGTAATGCACCTTCAATGGGAGTCTAAAATAACACGATTGAATAATAGAGAAAATTAAAGGCATTTTCTTGATAAATATATTCTAAAATCTATTTTAATCAACTAAATAATATACAAACATAAAAATGTAATATTGGCCAGGCAGTGGTGGTGCATGCCTTTAATCCCAGCATTTGGGAGGAAGAAGCAGGTGGATTTCTGAGTTGGAGGCCAGCCCGGTCTACAGAGTGTGTTCCAGGACAGCCAGGGCTACCCTGTCTCAAAAAATAAAACAAAAAATTAATATTAAGGAAAAAGTAATGCATTTTGTAGCAAATTTTCTAAAGAGAATAAAATATATAATAAAACAGAAGTTTAAATCATACCTTATTAAGGATATATAAAATAATCTCAAATGAATTTAAATGTTTTTAGAATAAGATGATTTTCTCTGCTGTATGGTGTTTTAAATAGCTTTACACTGTCCAATATTAAACACGCTTCTAAAAATTTCATTTGAATTGTTTTTACTAATTACTTCCATGTACAGTCAATTATTACCTCATATGTTTCAAGGGTTTAATAGCTGGGATAAGATGTATTAATTTAATTTTGGATAAAATTCTTAGTCATCATTGTGGTAAATGCCTTCGATCTCTACACTTCAAAGGCAGGAAAAGCAGAGGCCTGAGCTCAAAGCCAGCTTCTTCTATATATTGTGTTCCAGGATAGCCAGAGCTACATAGTGAGATCATATCTTAAAAAAGAAAAAAAAAATCAATGAAATGATTCTTAATTACATTCTGTTATACTCTTAGATTGGTACCTAGCCATTGTCACCAGAGAGGCTTCAAGAAGTAACTAATACATAGACCCACAGCCAAACATTGGGTGGAGCCTGGGAACCAAGCAAAAGAGGGGGAGGAAACATTGTAGGAGCCACAGGGGTTGAGGATACCAGGAGAACACAGCACACATACTCATTAAGCATGGTACATAGCTTCTCACAGAGATTGAAGCAACAATCCCAGATCATGCAAGGATATGCACTAGGCTCTCTGAGTATATGGTGTGGTTGTTTAGCTGAGAGTTCTTGTTGGACTACTAACTGGGAGAGTTTGGCTGTCTCTGACTCTTTTGGTTGCTCATGAAACCTATTTCCTCCTGTTAGGCTGCCTTTTACAGCCTTGATATGAGGGTTTGTGTCTAGTCTTATTTGTCTTGCTATGCTATGTTAATTTAATATTACTAGGAGGCCTACACTTCTTTGAAGTAAAATAGAAGAACAGTGGATTTAGGGGAGAGGGCAGTTGGGAAGGAAGAATAGGAGCAGAGAGGGAAGGCTGTAGTTGGGATGTGTTGGATGAGAGGAGAATAAAGGGAAATATAAAAAGATTTTTAAAAAGAAGATGAAAAGAGAAAGACTTATTCAGAAGACAATGTTAATTTGCATGTGACTATATTTACATAATTAAACAAAATATGCTATAAGTTTTTATAAAAGTATTTGGTTGATAGGAGAACAAAGCAGTAGAATCAGTTTATGACAGTATTCAGCATATATGTAATATTTTTATGGACTTTCTTTTTGCCGTTTCTTACATATTCAAGTGATAAATTAGGAAACCATCATCATTAACCCACTGACCAAAACTCTGAGCTAAAATGTTCCAAGTGCCAAACGAGATGCCGAATCTCACATCCATATTTAATTATAAACTGTGTCTTGCTGAAAGCTACAAATAATAGACGATGCTTTTATTTAAATAAATAAAATATTGCAAAAAACATTTCCTTACCTTTCTGGCACTAGTATTGCAGTCTAAACTCTTTTGTTTCTAAGATATTTTGGCTGGCTTTGTTACATAAAAACAAAGCATTTTTCTCTAATTCCTTTCTTGTAAATTTGTAGTTTCAATCAAATGATAAAATTATGATTATTATAATGTAAAGAAAAAATCTGTAGATCCATTCTATTCTATAAATAATGTGTTCCATGAATCTGTACTTACACAAAACTATGGCTAGATCAAAAATATGGCATTTGTAACTCTAGTCTTCAGATAAAATATTTATTAACTACATTCTTAAGATATAACTGCATACTCAGGGTTTAGTGTATGAAATTTATGATGTTAAGATGTAACAATTAATAAGAAAGGCTTCATGGAACAATTAATAGCAAATTAATAAACAACAATAAAGGTTTCATGGAACATAATTTTTAAAGTATTGCTTTTTATTTTTCTGTATTTGTATTTATTTTGATTGGTACTTTTGATTTCATAAATTATGCAGTTATTGTTTTAAAGCATAAACCTAATTTAGTTCCCAAATTTAATGAAGGTTCTATGTCTGTGTTAAGCAGTTTAGCTTCAGGGATATTTTTTAATTGTTGTTTTTTTTCTGGTTTGTTTCTTGTTGTTAATATTTTTGTAACTTTTATATTAATTCTTGCTTTAGTATTTGATATAATTAACCATTTTATCACTTAAATTATTTTAATTTTTCAAGAAAGTATTAATATACTCAATTTCTATGCATATATAATTTTTCTTTCTCTTTTATCGCCTTATTGTTATTTTAATCTTTCTTACTACTATTATTTAAATTATAGGTGTCTTTCCAGACCATGCACTTTTCTTAAAGGAAAGGTTTTTCCTAGCTGTGCTCAATTAAGCATTATATAAATAGCTTCAATTTCAAAGGTGTTATGTATTTGAGTGTTGGGTCTCGCCCGCCAGCCTCTAAGCATTGTATTGCGCCCCTTGCAGACACGCTAAGAGTTGCTCCCTGGAATCCTGGATCTGGACAGTGTCCTCGGACCGCCCACTGTCAACGCCCACTCGTCGCCTGGACCAACCACCAATGTCGTCACGCCTACTCGATTGGACCCGCCTTCTGGACACAGCTCCGCTGAGGATTGGACCGCGCACCATTAAGAGATTGGGACATTGCGCCATTGGGACTGAGAGACACACTCAGCAGAGACAATGGGACATGTGGGAGAGGGTTGGGTTCTCCCGCGTGTAATTAATAAATAGTATTCTTTCTTGTAGCTCATCTCTATTTTCAGGAAGTTTAGCTCTGCAGTGCGAACCCACCCCAAGGTGTTTTCTGCCCACGCAGACACGGCGCCGGTGTGCGTGGCGCAAAAACTTACATTTGAGAATATACAAAATGATGAAATGATTGATAGTTTGGTCTTATCACTTTATTCTCATAACTGACTTGCTGTCCTATGTTCTACTATAATGACTTCATTGTAAAGTGCTTGTAGTCTGGGTCCCAGGGTTCAGATAAGTGCTGAGATACAGAACCAAGTCCTTGTATGTATTTGTATTTTGATTGAAATATAGTGACAATTTTATTATGAGTATAATCCTCTCTCTAAGCATTAAAATAAGTAGCTTCTTCGAAAAGTTTACTGTCTGCTTTAAATGTTCAAATGCAAACAAAATATATGAAGAGATTTCAAAAATGGTCAAAAATTTGAAATGAAATAAAAATAACATCAAAAATATGTCACACATTTTAAACACGAGTAGTCATAGTAACTATCAATTTGGTTATTAAAATTCCAGCTAATAAATTTATAAATTATATATAAACATATATCTAATACTATTAGAACATCTCTTTCTTCCTTTGACCACTTCTGTATTCACAAATTATCAGTTTTTCCTTGGATAGACAGTATTGCATTTAGACGTATTTTTTCAACATTTCTGATATTGGATTGTATATTTATTAAATCTCAAAAATGTTTCATTACAATGGAGAATTCTTTTACATACACTTTAATATTTTTCAGAATTATAAGCTTTGTATAAAAATCACTAATAATTTTTCAAACATTTTTATTAATTTAATTTGTTCTTTAACAACTTTGTTCACATATATAGAACATTCAGTTTACTCTTACATCCCATTCTCATCTTCCTGCCTGTCATCCTTCTTCCTCACTCCTAGCAGCACATTACACTTTCCTACATTTATGTCTTTTTTATTTTTGTTTTTCTAATGCACTAATTTTGACTAAGACCTTTTGTGTGGCCACAGGTTTGGAGACATCCTCTGAAACATATCGGGTTCACAATGTGGTACAAAATTAAAGACAATGGATAACTGTTCTGCTTCCCAAAGTTTCCATGAGTTTAATATGGAGTGCCAAGGCTCTGAGTTCTATCTTAGGAGTCATGTATGATTTTTGACAGGCTCAGTCTTACATAGTCCAAATGTGGATAATTATAGCTACTATGAGTTTTCCGTGGCTAATTCATGTCATGAACATAACATTTCATTTGTCTTCTCCCTTTTTGGCTCTTATACTTTCCCCACTCCATTTTCTGCAATGCTCCCAACCCATGGAGGAGGTTGCATAAATGTCCAGTTTAGAACTGAATATTTAGCTGTTATTCATTCTAAGCATCTTTAGCAGCCAGGAGTCTCTGCATTTCTTGTTATTCATTGCAAAGGAGAAGTTCTTTTTTTTTCTTTTAATTTTCTCTACTTTTATTTTATTTCATTTTTAATATTTCCTTTTGTATTTTTTTATTTTTTAGATTTTTTAAATTAGGTATTTTCTTAATTTACATTTCAAATATTATACCCTTTCCTGGTTTTCCTTCAGAAAAAGATCCTCCTGGCCCTGGTATTCCCCTACATTGGGGCATAAAGCCTTCACAGGACCAAGGGCCTCTCTGTCCATTGATGTCCCACAAAGCCATCCTCTGCTCCATATACAGCTGGAACCATGAGTCCCACCATGTATGCTCTTTAGTTGGTGGTTTAGTCCCTGGGAGCTCAAGGTAAGTTCATATTGTTGTTCCTGCTATAGGGTTGCAAAGACCTTCAGCTCCTTGAGTGATTTCTCTAGCTCCTTCATTGGGGACCATGTGCTCAGTCCAGTGGTAGGTTGTGAGCATCCACCTCTGTATTTGGCAGACACTGGTGGAGCCTCTCAGGAGACAGCTATAACAGGCTTCTCTTAGCAAGCACTTGTTGACATCCGCAAAAGTGTCTGGGTTTGGTCAATGTATATGGGATGGATACCCAGGTGGGGCAGTATCTGGATAATCATTCCTTCAGTCTTTGTTCTACGAATCATCTGTGTAACTCCTTCCATGGGTATTTTGTACCCCCTTCTAAGAAGGATATACGTATCCACACTATGGTCTTCCTTCTTCTTGAACTTCATGTGGTTTGTGAATTGTATCTTGGGTTTTCCCGAGCTTCTGGGCTAGTATCCACTTATCAATGAGTGCATACCGTGTGTGTTCTTTCATGATTGGGTTAACATACTCATGATGATATACTCCTGATCCATCCATTTGCCTAAGAACTTCATAAATTCATTGTTTTTAATAGCTGAGTAGTACTCCACTGTGTAAATGCACTACATTTTCTGTATCCATTCCTTTGTGGATGGACATCTGGATTCTTTCCAGTTCTTGGCTATTATAAATAAGGCTGTGATGAACATAGTGGAACATATGTCCTTATTACATGTTGGAACATCTTCTGGGTATATGCCCATGAGTGGTATAGCTAGCTCCTTAGGAAGTATTATGTCCAGCTTTCTACAGAACTGCCAAACTGATTTTCAGAGTGGTTGTACCACCTTGCAATCCCACCAGCAATGGAGGAGTGTTCCTCTTTCTCCACAACATTGCCAGCATCTGCTGTCATTTGAGTTTTTGATCTCTTTTCTGATTAAGGCTCAGGGTAATATTTGTCTATGATAATAAACATAAATATTTAGGCTTCAGTGTAATGCCATGTCAATATAGCTAAATAATAATATTGAGGTCTACCCCCTAGTGTCTGTGTCCTTCACACTCACAGGGTTTTTACTGGGTTTGCAGATATGCATTCCTTCCTATATAATGGGTCTCAAAGGAAAGCCCAGGCCAGTTTGTTAACCCTGTAAAAATCTTGCAACTATTGAATCAGTGGTCATCTATTTCCTAGTATATTGCTAATGTATACTTGGTATAGATAAGATCATTGGTGATTTTGTTTTTTTCTCCCAGCAGCCTGCATTATGCTTTCTTGCACAATAATACCCAGTGAACAGGCAGAAAACTTCCAGGTAGATTCCTGCTTAAATTCTCTTTGTCTTTTAAACAAAAGATCTGGAATCTTCAGCAAGCAGGTTTTATCATCTAGCACTGAAAAGCAAACAAAGGAAATAACAAGGCCTTGAAATGTTTTTGAACCTCATGGGCCTTGGACACAATACACAAATGAAGGTATCCCACATGTGGCATTAGCATTTAAAAAAATAATTCATAGCTTTAAGAAGCAATGGGGAACATAATACAGACACACACATACTCACAAGTATACATACACATATCTGTGTACATATGAATATGCATACACATCATACACATATACAGACACCCATCATATACATATGCATAGATCACATAAATATAGTCCATGAGTATATGACCAGGAGTCCTGTATCTGAGTCATATGGTAGCCCAGCGGGAATATTATTTTGAGATATATCTACATTGATTACTGATATATCAGTTTAAATTCCTTTTCACCAGTGGATAAGGGCTCCTGTTTCCTACAGCCTCATCGGTGTTTGATGTCATTTGATTTCTTGATCACTACCTAAAATTTGCATTTGCCTGATGGCTAATTATATAAAAGATTCTTTAAAATATTTATTAGACATTTTTCTTTGTTCTTTTGGTCAATCTCAGTTTAGAACTATATTCAATTTTAAAAACTGTGTTATTTATAGTTTTGATCATAGAAAGGATAAATGATGTCTCACCATCTTGTACTTTGACTATATTTATGTCTCTACTAATAATGTCTGATAGTAAAAATTGAATATTAAAAAATTATTGTTGTCATACAATCATCAACAATTAATACATATTTTAAAATAACAGATTTACTGTAATATATCCCTCTGATTACCTATTTAAATACCCTCTTGAAATGCTGTTTTCTCTCCCATTTAAAATATTAGCCTAGGTCATGCTATCCATTGGGTGCCTCAGCATATCCATCATTGCACACCATCTTTAGAGAAATGATGTTAAGAATATTTACTTTTCCTGGAAAATGATATCACACTAAATGTGCAATCACTGAAGAAATGTATGTGACATAAAAGTACAAGTCTGATATGCCATTTTTAGGTTCTGGATCAATGTTTTGTCAATTAAAATATCAGATAGTTTTATTTATTCTATTAAACATAGATATACTTTGAGTGTGGTTTCTTCTTCAAAAGGCTTCAGACTTATGACATATTGAAATTATATTATATTTAAATATTATATTATTGGTCTCAGAAACTGTTTCTAAATCTTCAGTCTTCTCTAGTATTTCTCAAGGACTACTATTGCAATAAATTAATCTCAGTATCGCTATACTCACCGATGGAGTAGCAAGTTTTGGCTACACACTTGCCTGGAAATAGATATATATATATTTTTTTTTTACAGACTTTGAACATTTGATTATATAGTTCAGCTCCTCATTACATTTTGGTTCATGAAGGCAGAATCCCACAATATCAAAGTATCCTCATTACAGAATGGGTACAAATATGTAGCTTCTTTGCACCTTAGTCAATCTATTTCTTCTAGACTGTTTGGGTACTGGACAACACTTTTTGGATTAAGTGAGTGGCACTGTCATGTGACATCTTCCAGTTGTATCTTAACACTTTCCTTTCTTCAAACCAAGATATTTCTGAAAAAGTACAGAATCTAGAAGCCAAAGTTTAGCATAATAATTCAAGCTAAAATCAGATTATTTTAACCCTGGATGTCTTGGATAACAAATGGCACCATAAAACATTTTTACGTATATTGTGACTATTTCCCCAGAATTTCTACCTTTAAATTATGAGAGTCTCTTGGCAGAAAGATTCCTACAATATCTGCCAAGGTATATATGTATATATATATATATATATATATATATATATATATATATATATATATATATATGCCATAATGAGAGATGTCATCTGGTTCCTTCTTACCTCTTTTGGAGTTTCCAAGATCACTAATAGTGATCAAAAGATATATTTCACATCTCAAAATACCCAGTATAACATTTATTTCTTGGATAGGTCTCAGATATTCCATTCAGTTTATAGGCAAATCTGGGAACTGGACAGATGTTTCAATGATTAAGAGCTTATTACTCTTTCATAGGACTCAGAATTGTTTCCCAAAACCAACAGGGTGACTTAAAGCCACTTATAATTCCAGTTTTATATGATCCAGGTCCTTCTTTGGGCCTCAGTAGCCACTAGGCATTCAAGCATTACACAATTTTACATGCAGATAAGCCACTCACAAACTAAAACTATAGATAAAATTTAATAAACATAACAGGCCTGTCAAATTATTGTGGTTATGTTTTAAATCAAAAAGTGATAATAAACCTAGTGCTTTTTTTTCTATTACTTGTATAAGAATAGATTAATTTGACTTCAAGCCCCTCTATGTGATACATCCCTTATCCCGAAATGACTTTATAGGTTATAATGTGTGGAATCTTCAAAAGATTATTTTTTGATTATTACCTTACTGCATGCTTCTCCCCTTCCTGGACAAATATTATTGGACTTCCTAATAAGATATTTTCCATCCATAAAAGTCTCAGTAATTATGAGGTCTAAATTGATGTTAAAGAGACAAGGGGCAATTGTGTCAAATGCTGCCTTGACATTTTTGATATCTACAGGAATCTAAGAGTGTCTAACTATGGGCTTCTCTGTTCTTGCTAGATTTATACTACCGTGTAGCAAGAAAAGCTCCTTCTCCAGGAAGCTGTTCCACCATCCAGAATAGCTTTATTTCACCTGGTATAGACCTAGTAAATTTTATTTACCTAATAAACTTTAGAATAATCTAGGATCACAAATCTCCAGGTACATGAGTATGCTTACTTCTTAAAAACCTGTGACTCACTTTGAATGCTTTACCACCATAATAAATATGTTTAAAGGTTTGTGTTTAAATTAATCATGTGAGTACGTGTCCATGTATGTAGGTTCCTGTGAAGGCTATAAGAAAACACTGAGTCTTGTGGAATTGGAGTTACTTGTGGTTATAAGCCACCCAACTTGGCTGCTAGGAACTGAATTTATTTCTACTGTAGAAGTAGCCAGAACTCTAATTACTAAGTCATCTTTCTAGCCCTTAGATAAGTTAAGCAAAAGCCTTCAACTACTTTAATTTACATTCTATAGAGTAGAAATTGTCCTAGTTTGCCTTCTGTTACTTTAAAAAAAATACCATGACAAAAAGGAAACTTCAAGGGAAAGGAATTATTTCAGCTTACAGGTTACAATCCATCATACATGAAAGACAAGATAGAAATGCAAAGGTAACTGACAGCAGGAACTGAAGAAGAGAGTATAGAGGAACACTGCTTACTAAGTTTCTCTCATGACATGCACAGCTTGCTTTCTTACACAGCACAGAAACACCTGATAATATAACATATTATACTCAGGAGAAATTATGTTCTATTTATAGTCTTCTGAGACTATTTACTCTATTTGTGATGATAACTGCCACCATGCATCTATTTTTCTTGACATTTCGGTGAGCGTTTGTTGTTTACCATTAACTAAATAGTAATTTTTTATGAATTTCTTTAATTTATATTAAAATATTTATTTTTATATGTGTTTCTTTGTGTGTATATTAACATATGTATGTATGTGTAAGACTGTGAAGACCAGAAAAGGGCATTGGATTTCCGGGAACTGAAGTTACATGCAGTTTTTGAGCCATGTCATGCAGATAGGAACTGAACTCTACTTCTCTTCAAAAGTAGCAGCAAGCATTCCTAACCAATGTGCCATCTCTCATGCCCCCATACACAGTTTTACTTGGTATTCAATAATCTTCTCGGGTAAGCACTAGTATTTTTATAAATTCGCCTATGATAAAACTGGAATGAATAGGAACAACTTAAAGTGTACAAGTTACAGAGATAAGACTTTTATGATAGTGATAGCATTGTAAGGTACAAAATTCATTTAAAACTTTACACATTTCTAAAATTATATTTAGTTTTACATATAGTCTCAGTCAATTCATTTATTGTCTTTTGAAATAGAGAACTACTACCTCTGCTTTCCTTCTTGATATTGTTTCCTTTGCTTATTTTTTTAACAGTTAAGGCTGGGAGACTTTAAATAATTAATCCAATGTGAAAGAGAAAGGATTCCAAGTTAGGTTCTCGAGTGTTAAATTATTGACTTTTCACCAGTCAAACTATCCTTTCTAAGAAGCTGTAATTAATTGTAGACATGTGAATTACAGCACAATGCTCAAGAGTTCAGGTGATAGAAAAAGAGCAGACATTATTTATTGATGGGCACCTGTTTGGCACTTATTAAGGATTTAAAAGTGAATAGGACACAGAACATGAACCTTTGGAGTATGTTACTTTTTTCTACCTTGTTGATAATCCACCCTGACGAGAAATATCAAAATTATCATAAGAACTACTTCCAAAACAGAGTTATGAACAGGCAAAACTGTCAGTGTGTGGCATACAGACAGTTTTGTAGTTATATCATATCTTTTGTATAAATCTAATGTTATTATATATCCATATGTTGTAGTAAGAATTTATACCTCTAGCAAGTCCATTAAAAAGACACACAATACATGTATTTATTTACAAGCTACATGCCTAAATTGGGCAGATCTAGGGCTATACTAGCTTATTTCCCAGCTATTAGTCCCTTGTTACTTGCTGTTTCTCTTGGCCTTGCAGTTCTGATCAATGGTGACTTCTTCCTTCTCAGTCTTCTTTTATTCTTTCTCTCTACTTGAAATCACCTCAGTTGAACCTCTAGTCCCACCTTTCTCCCACTACTGCCAAACCACAGGCCCTAGCTTTTCATTGACCAGTTAAATTAGTGAGAAGCTTCACATGGATTGAGGATCTGATCATGGGTTAACTGCATCTTGAGAAAACAGTATTTAGCAGTAGAATACAAGCAGCATCGGAGACTAAATACCACTCCTTAGCACCTTCAAATAAAAAGACAAATTAATATAGCATAAAGGAAGATATGTACTAAATAATAGGTACTGAATTTATATATTACAAAATACTGCTTAAAGAAAGTTCAAACATTTTCATTTCTGGTCTCAAAAGATGGCTCACTCATTGCTCTACTAGATGACATGCGTAGGATCTTCACCACCCACATAATGACTCACAACTGTTTGTGACTCAAACCCTGGGAGATCTAACAATCTTTTCTGGGCTGCAAGGACATTGCTTAGACCTAGTGCATAGATATACGTATAGGAAAGACATCCATACAAATAAGTATAAAAAACAAAATTTCCTATCTAATCTAATCTAATTCACAACTGAGGAAACTCAAATGGCTGAGAAGAACCTAAAGAAATGTTCAAAGTACCTAGTGATCAGAGAAATGCAAATCAAAACGACAATGAGGTTCCACCTTACACCAATCAGAATGGCTAAGATCAAATCCTCAGGTGACAACACATGTTGGAGAGGATGTGGAGAAAGAGGAANANTCCTCCATTGCTNGTGGGATTGCAAGCTGGTACAACCACTGTGGAAATCATTCTTGAGGTTCCTCAGAAAACTCGAAATAAATCTGCCTGAAGACCCAGCAATACCATTCTTGGGAATATACTCAAAAGATGCTCTACCATGCCACAGGGGCACATGTTCCACTATGTTCATTGAGGTCTTATTTGTGATAACCAGAAGATGGAATCAACCCAGATGTCAGAGAACAGAAGAGTGGATATAGAAAATGTACATTTACACAATGCAATACTACTCATCTATTAAGATCAATGACATCCTGAGATTTGCAGACAAATGGATAGAATTAGAAAATATCATCCAGAGTGGGGTAACTCAGACCCAAAAGGATATGCATGGTATATTCTCACTAATAAGCAGATATTAGCCAAAAAAAGAAAGAAAAATGAAAAAAGGAAAAAGAAAAAAGAAAAAAGTACTGAATACCCAAGATACAGTCCACAGAACTTGAAAAGGTCAACAAACAGAAGTATCCAAGTGAGGAAGCCATCATCCCACTTGAGAGAGAGAGAAGAAAGCTATCACAAGGGGGAGGGAGGGACCTGAGAGGGAAAGTGGACAGGGGGGAATGGGGCTGAGGAGAGGAGGATCTGATCTGGTATTGAGTGAGAGAAAAGGACTGAAGCCCTGAGGGCCAGCAGAAAGAATGTAAAAAGGCAATCTCAGGAGATAGAATATTGGGGGTACCCTCCAGAATGCACTAGAGATCTTGGAGGTGAGAGACTCTCAGGACTCAAAGGGAGGGACCTTAAATGAAATGCCTGATAGTAGGGAGAAGGAATGTATAGAGCCCACCCCCAGCAGGAAGACAGGATATACAGTGAGGGATGGGGTTGTCATCCCACAGTCAAAACTCTGACCCATAATTGTTCCTGTCTAAAAGAATTACAGGGATTGAAATGGAGAGAAGCCTGAGGAAATGAAGCTAAAGCAACAGCCCCAATGTGGGATCCAGCTCAAGGGTAGGTCCCAAGGCCTGACACTATTACTGAGGCTATGGAACACTCACAAAAAGGGACCTATTATGGCTGCCCTCTGAAAGACTCAACAAGCACCTGAAAGAATCAGATGCAGGTATTTGCACCCAACCAATGGACAGAAGTACTGACCCCTCATTTTGAATTAGGGAAGGGTGAAAGAAGCTGAGGAGAAGGGCAATCCTGTAGGAGGACCAGCAGTCTCAATTAATCTGGACCCCTGAGATCTCTCAAACACTAGACTACCAAACAGGAAGCATATACCAGCTGACATGAGGCCCCCAAGGCAGATACAGTAGAGCACTTCCGGATCTGTGTTTATTCAGAGATGATACACCTAACCCTCAAGAGACTGGAGACCCCAGGGAGTTTAGAGGGAAGGTGGGGTCAGGGGTGGGAACATCTACATGGAGACAGGTGGGTGAAGATGAGGTATGGAACGTTGAACATTCAGAGTATGGATCAGGGGCAGGGTAATAAAATATAGAGTATACAAAATAAAAAAAGAAGAAACCCTAAAAATTAAAAAAATTCAATCAATAAAAAATAAACAGTAAGGCATTTCTCTCTTGGATGAGTGTAGTATCTTGATGGTAGTATTTATGACAGTGCATAAAACTCATTAATGCTGAACTTTTATTAATCACACATGCAAGATATATCACTTCATGCCATTTCTCCAAATTCTGTGCTTTAAAGATTCATCCATAGCTTTGCCTTTAGCTATAATTCATTTCTATGCAATATTTTGAAATTTCCATCCCTTCAAGTCTTTGACTGTAATATGTATCTTTCATATAACAGGGCTTTATGTCCTCAGTCATGGTGATTGTTTTAGGCTATTTGGAATGCTTTAAAAATCATGTACTAACTGAATTATTAAAAACATAAATATATTCTTCACAGTTCCAGATAACAGAAACTCTAAAGTAAAGTCACTTGCAGATTTGGTGTTCAGTGAAAGCACATTGTCTAATTTACAAACATCTCTTATTATTTTCAAATAGCAGAAACTGTAAGGGTATTGTTGCAAATTTTAGTAAGACCAAAAATTCTATCCATTATGACAAATAATATTTTTACCATGCTACTAACTTCAAAATACATTTTATTTATCATACATAGAAATACATAGAAATTGAACAATATACACTATATATACATATATTTTTTCTTTTGTCATTTGATTAAATATTTTGTTATTGTAGTATTTAAGATAGATTCATTGATATACATATTTTTATAGGATTTAAAGAAAAAGAATAAATTCCACGGTGTATGAAAACACTTTAATCTTTTAATTGCTTGTTGAAGTTCAAACTAAAAGAATGACTGAACCATTTTTGTAAATGCAGTTACTATGTCACATCATCCAATCTACTCTTTAGTATTAGTGAATAGTTTCAAGAGATGAATGAATTATAAGACCATGATCAAGTAATTCTTTATCTACATATAATTTTAACTGCTAATATGTATCTCTTTTTGGAAACTATAAATTTTCAGCTATAAATTTCTGAATTTCAGACATACAAAAGGAAATGTAATGTTTACAGCACGATTATATAGAGTGGGTGATATAATAGAAACTACATGATCTTTATCCAAGAAAAGTTTGAAATAGAAATTGCATATTGTATTAAATGATCATTTTCTTTAGGTAAAAACATTTTATTTTGAACATTTGGAGATTCTTTACACATGTAGTTATGATTTAAGATCTATAGTAAGAATTCTTCTTCCCTCATATATTTTTACATAGAAATACATTATACTTCTGAAAGGAGAGGTGAACAAAAGTCCCCATGCCTAAGTCAGAACTTATGTGTAAGTGATAACCACCCTGAAAATGAACTATACTTATAGTTATACTTCATGACCCACAATAAGTGTCCACTAGAAAACAAACTCCTTTGTAACGTACAAGTTCCTTGTCTCATAATATTATATTTTTGTATTACTTTATTTTTAAATCTTATTTTTTATTTTTCACTTTTATTACTTATTTTATTTACACACACACACACACACACACAAACACACATACACACACACAGGACCTCTCATTATGAATTAATGATTATAGTTTAATATTTTGTGGAATTGAGTGTGCAACCAAGTGGATCCTCACATCTATATCTGTTCCTTTTCTTGGACTCTTTAGTTTTCTGTTTATTTTTGTCTTATTCTGATGTTTTATGTTATTTTATTATTTTACTATTATCCTTTATAAGTTTGTTTTCTAATGAGAGACAGGGGATGGATTTGTTTTGCAAATGGAGAGGTTTTGTTTAGAACCAAGGCCTTTTTATGTAATCAAATTGTCTTCAAACCCATGGCAATTGTCATACTGCAGCATTCAGAGTGCTGGGATTGGAGATATGCTCTTCCACACTCAATTCCCTAAATATATTTTACGTTTTGTTGAAGAAAACCTTAATTCTCTATTCTTGCATATTGCCTTCACTCTAAAGTAGTTTTAGCACAGAATATTGTAGAAGAAATGGAAAGAGCAAGGCCCAGATGAAACAACCAGAGACATGTTTTTAAATGGAGGAATGAGAAAGTCAAAAAGGGAAAAAATGTTTCAACCATGTACATTTCTTTATCATTCTAGAATTTTTTGTTATTATAAAAAATAACCCAGAAAAACAAATAGCACCAAAACAAAACAACATCTTGATTTTCAAGACGACCAAGCTCCAATATTATCAAATACAGTAAATGAGATTATTAGAAGTCTATTAAATCAATATTTATTAATTTTTATTTGTAGCCACACAGAATGTCATTATCTCACAAACTTAAAATAATAGCAAAAGCTAGTATAAAATAATCCTGGGAATTTAAGCAAAACTTCAGCTGAAAAATGATATGACCTTATCACACTCAACTATGGACATAATAGGACACTGCTCATCAAGTGACTAAATTTGCTATTTAGCTAGTGTAGCTACTTTGGGGTAAAGCATATATTCATAAAGGACTTACATCTAGTAGAAGCAGAAAGTAACAGTACTAAGTTTTGTCATCACTGTCAATTTTTCACATTAACAAATGGCTTATAAGTCATTTTCTAACAGCACCTGGGTATATTTACATGGACAAATTTAAAAAACAGCATAAACTAGCATCATGAAATTGAGAAATTATTAAGACTTTTTTTTATAAACTACAGTGTAAAAACAAGGAAAAATTAGGGAAATATAGAGGAAAGACTAGCTGTATTATACCTCAACTCCTTAGCAGTCAACAAAGTAGAGAATAATAAGAATCCAGAGGGAAAATAATATCAGAACAAAGGATGTGGAAATTAAGACAGATGGTCAGAACAATGAACCAATACAGTTTTTTCAACTTTGGATTAATTGTTAATACCAAATGCCTTCTTCCAATGACTTAGAATAAAGTCTGTAGACAAATTAATCTTTAGTGGTTAATTATATTGACTTTTTAAAAATCCACAAAGGGGCATGAACCATACAAAGGCCTGGTTTTGGTGGTGTATTCCATCACTACTGGCTCTCACAATTTTTCTACCTTCTCTTCCAGAGTTCCCTGAGCTATGAGGGAAAGGAATCGATGGAGACAGTCTATTTAGTACTGAGTGTTCCAGGTTTTCTCACTCTCTACACATTACCTGGCTTTCTGTATTCATTCCCATCTAGTGCAAATGAAAGATTCTATGACAATGGTTGAGCAAGACAGTAATCCCTGAGTATAGCCAAATGTCATTAGAGTCATTTTATTTTTGTGTTCCTTTAGAATAGTAGTATTAACTATTTCCCTATGTCTATGGCCAATCTGATCTCAGTTTTTTGATCATCTAAGCAGTATCTTGTATGGGCTACATTTTATGAAACAGACCTTAAATACAATCAAATAGTGAGTAATTAATCCCATAATTTTTATGCCACTATTATACTAATATATCCTGTAGTTATAAAACTACTATAGATTACAAAGTTTGTAGCTAGGTTAGTATTTACCTTTCCTTTCTAGTATGCAAAGCATTTTCCAGTATCTTGAACATTGATCAGTAGAGGCAAAGGCTCTAGCGAATGGATCTGTGTGCTTTTTTTTCAGTATTGTTTCACTATAGGTGCCTCCAAGCAATGACTTGCAAAATTCAACTTTGCTTCCTGGCCTTTACCAATGCCCTAGGTAGTCCTTGAGCTGACCCTGGGCTTGGAATTCAGGAAGAATGTTACATATTTAGTAACATTCAGAATTGCCTCTAGTATTGTAAAAGAGAGAGTGAAAGAAATCAGGCATTACTATCTACTACATAGAGTTAGAAACCTCAGGGCAAGCTTAGCAAAGTAAGTTTAGAATTCTTATTATAGTTATATATGGCAGACTACATTACTTAATAGTAGAAAGTCTGCACACACAATCACTTAGAATAAAAGCTGAGTCACTCCCATATACAGGTATTTACAGTGGTTTAGGAAGTAGATCCGGGCTGTGGTTTAAGGAGGAACTAGAGTATCGCATTTTCATGAGGTTAGCTAGTGAGGAACTCCCTAATTAGAACCATGACTTGGGTGTAAAAGCCCTTGCCCCAGGAGTGTAAAGATCTCACACCTGACTTCTAAGAATATAGCTGACCTTAGATAGAGCTGAATTTGTCTCAGTTGTTTTATTGCACAGTCCCTGACAGTCTTTACATTTTCATTCCTCTGTTTTGTGTAAGAGTCATTAAGCATCCTGTAACCTCATTATACCTTGGCTGATATCACCTAACTTCTCTATTTTCTTCTGTATTAAAACTCTGATGCTTGCTTTAAGAAAATTACATTGAGATACAAACTCTCTCTGTGTCTGTGTCTGTCATCAGTGCCAACTCTTTGCTAGCCTGTAACCAGAACCCTGAGTTTTCCTGAGGATTGAGGCCTTGACGGAGGTCCATAGGCAGCATCCCATCACCTTCCCCTGCTTCTATGAGGGTAATCCCCTACTTACTCACCCACTCCTGCCTCCCCACCTTGGCATTCCCATACACTGGGGCATTGAACCTTCACAGGACCAAGGGCCTCTTCTCCCACTGAAGCCTGACAAGGCCATCCTCTGCTACCTATGCAGCTGAGCCATGGGTACCTCCATGTGTACTCTTTGGATGGTGGTTTAGCCCCTGGGAGTTCTGACAAGGGTCTAGTTGGTTGACGTTGTTATTCTTTCTATGGGTTGCACATCCCTTCAGTTCCTTCAGTCCTTTCTCTAACTCCTCCATTTGGCTGGGATATTAAAAACAATGACTTCATGAAATTCTTAGGCAAATGGATGGAACTAGAAACACACATGATATCCATTCACTGATAAGTAGATATTAGCCCAAATTCTCAGAATACCCAAGGTACAATTCATAGACCACATGAAGCTCAAGAAGAAGGAGACCAAAGTGTAGATGCTTCAGTCCTTCCTAAAATGGGGAACAAAATACTCACTGGAGCAAATATTGAGACAAATTATGGAGCAGAGACAGAAGGAAAAGCCATCCAGTGACTGTCCCACCTGGGGATCCATCCCATATAGTTACCAAACCAAGACACTATTGTGGATTCCAAGAAGTGCATGCTGAAAAGAGCCTGACAAAGCTGTCTCCTGAGAGGCTCTGCCAGAGCCTGACAAGTACAAAAGTGGTTCTCACAACTAACCACTGGACTGAGCACAGAGAATTAAAAAAACAAAAACAAAAACAAAACAAAAACAAAAACAAAAAAACCTTGCAGATCTTTTCTATATATATGAAACTTTCCAATTTGGTTTTTATGGGTTTTCTGTGTATACGAATGTGTTGTCTCAGCCTCTGTATGTTTTTCTTCTGCTTTTTCTTTGGATCTTCTCTTTTCATAAATAAATTTTCTTTCTTTTTATATCCCTACCATTTCTTCTCAATCCTCTCTTCCCAATCCCCCCCTCCCCTTCACCTCCTGTGTGGGCACCACTATGCACTCATCATCGGTTTCTCTTCCAAAAAGACTGGTCTCCCATGGACTTCAACCAACCGTAGCGTATCAAGTTCTAGGAAGACTAGGCAACTCTCCACAGAATCAAACAACTTGGGCTCATAGGAGTTCACAGAGACTGAACCAAATCTTACTAATCTTTCATGAGACTGACCAAAACCTGTGCAAGAAATAATTAACATAAATAATAAATAATAAATATTTTTGATTAAAATAAGTAATTGGCTGTTTGAAAAGATAAACAACCTGGGCAATCATGGCACACACCTTTAATCCCAGCACTTGGGAGGCAGAGGCAGGTGCATTTCTGAGTTCGAGGCCAGCCTGTTCTACAAAGTAAGTTCCAGGACAGCCAGAACAACACAGAAAAACACTGTCTCGAAAAACCAAAAAAATAAAAAATAAAAAAAAAATAAAAAAGCTAAATAAGCCAAAAGAGACGAAATACTCATTAAGAGAAGAACAGATATTAAAACAGAAGTGTTGAAAATTCAAAAATAATTGATTCATTTTTAAAATGTTATATTCTGATAAATTTTAAAATCAAATATTAATAGATGGATTTTAAGAGAAATATTGCCTGTAAAATAAACTGAGTGGACTCACTGCCTGAGCTGGTAAGGGAGCCATCTTTGCTCTGGGTCACACAGGCTCCAGTCTGCATAGGTGAGAGTGTGGACTGAAGAAGCAACAAAGCTTCTGGGACAGACCCCGTTTTCTGGGCACCTTCCCTTGCCAGAAGAAAAGTAGCCGCCCTGGGAGGGCTCTCACTGCCTGAGCTGGTGAGGGAGACATCTTTTTGCGGGTTGCCGAGGCTCCTGTCTGCACTGCTGAGACTGCAGACTGCAGAAGCTACACAGCTTCTGGGACAGACCCCTTTTTGGGCTCCTAATACCCGAGTACCTTCCCTGCCAGAGGAGAGGTGGCCACCCAGGAGGGCTCTGTCCTCCAGAGCAGGTGAGAGAGCCATATTGTGTCCATGGTCTCTCAGAGACTAGTCTTTGCAGGTGAGTGTGCAAACTGCACAGGGGACCCATCTTCTGGGTCAGGCCCCATTTCGGGACTACATCTTCAGCCAGGAGGCAGGTCTGAATGCCAGAACTCTGTGTACCTTCCCTGCAAGAGGAGAGCTTGCCTGCTGAGAGAACTCTGACCAAGGAGACTCAGGAGAGAGCTGGACTCCCAGGACTGCTGAAAGAGGCTAACAGAATTACAGGAGGAACAAGCTCCAACGAGAGACAACTATAACAACTAACTCCAGAGATTAACAAATGGCGAAAGGCAGACATAAGAATCTTACTAACAGAAACCAGGATCACTCACCATCATCAGAATCCAGTACTCCAACTTCATCCATTCTAGATACCCCTAAATACCCAAAAAGCAAGACTCAGATTTAAAGCCATATCTCATGAGGGTAGTAGAAGATTTTGAGAAGGAAATTAATAACTCACTTAAAGAAATACAGGAGAACACTGCTAAACAGGTAGAAAGACTTAAAGAACAACAGGAAAACACTGATAAACAAGTAGAAGTCCTTAAAGAGGAGTAACAAAAATCCCTTAAAGAATTACAGGAAAACACAGCCAAACAGGTGATGGAACTGAACAAAACCATCCAAGACCTAAAAAGAGATGTAGAAACAGAAAAAAAAAAATTCCAAGAACAAAGTGAAACAGCTCTGGAGATAGAAACCCTAGGAAAGAAATCATGAACCATAGATGCCAGCATCATCAACAGAATATAAGAGATGGAAGAGAGAATTTCAGGTGCACATGGGCACAACAATCAAAGAAAATGGAAAATGCAAAAAGATCCAAACTCAAAACATCCAGGAAACAATGAGAAGACCAAACCTTCAGATAATAGGAGTAGATGAGANTGAATATTTTCAACTTAAAGGGCCGGTAAATATCTTCAACAAAATTATAGAAGAAAACTTCTCGAACCTAAAGAAAGAGATGCCCATGAACATACAAGAAGTCTACAGAACTCCAAAAAGACTGCACCAGAAAAGAAATTCCTCCCGACACATAATAATCAGAACAAAAAGTGCACTGAATAAAGATAGAATATTAAAAGCAGTAAGGGAAAAGAGTCAAGTAACATATAAAGGCAGGCCTATTAGAATTACACCAGACTTCTCACCAGAGACAATGAAAGCCAGAAGATCCAGGACAGATGTTACACAGACACTAAGAGAACACAAATGCCAGCCCAGGCTACTATACCCAGTAAACTCTCAATTACCATAGATGGAGAAACCAAAGTATTCCATGATAAAATAAAATTCACACAATATCTATCCACGAATCCAACACTTCAAAGAATATTAAAGGGAAAACACCAACACAAGTACAGAAATTACACCCTAGAAAAAGCAAGAAAGTAATCCTTCAACAAACCCAAAAGAAGACAGCCACAAGAACAGAATCCCAACTTTAAGAACAAAAATAACAGGACGCAATTACTTTTTGTTCATTTCTCTTAACATTAATTGGCTCAATTCCACAATAAAAAGACATAGACTAATAGACTGGCTACATGAACATGAACCAACATTTTGCTGCTTGCAGGAAACCCACCTCAGGAAAAAGACAGATACTAGCACAGAGTGAAAGGCTGGAAAACAAGTTTCCAAAGAAATGGTGCGAAGAAACAAAATGGAGTAGCCATTCTAATATCAAAAAAAATTGACTTCAAACCCAAAAAGACAAGGAGGGGAACTTCATACTCATCAAAGGTAAAATCTACCAAGAGGAACTCTCAATTCTGAATATCTATGCTCCAAATACAAGAGTAGCCACATTCATTAAAACAACTTTAGTAAAGCTCAAAGCACACATTGCACCTCACACAATAATAGTGGGAGACTTCAAAACCCTACTCTCACCAATGGACAGA
>NC_034613.1:100487035-100488909 GCF_900095145.1 Mus pahari | reverse complement strand
CCCTAGAACTAAAGGAAGCAAATTCATGTAAGAGGAGTAGAAGGCAGGAAATAATCAAACTTAGGGCTGAGATCAACCAAGTGGAAATAAAAAGAACTATTCAAAGAATCAACCAAACCAGGAGCTAGTTCTTTGAGAAAATCAACAAGATAGATAAACCCTTAGACAGAGTAAGTTGAGGGCACATGGACAGTATTCTAATCAACAAAATCAGAAATAAAAAGGGAGACATAAGAACAGAACCTGAGGAAATCCAAAACATCATCAGATCCTAATACAAAAGGCTATACTCAACAAAACTGGAAAACCTGGATGAAATGGACAAATTCCTAGACAGATACCAGGTAACAAGTTAAATCAGGATCAGATTAACAATCTTAACAGTCCCATTTCTGCTAAAGAAATAGAAGAAGTCATCAATAGTCTTCCAACCAAAAAAAGCCCAGGACCAGATACGTTTAATGCAGAGTTCTATCAGACCTTTAAAGAAGACTTAATTCCAACTCTCCTCAAAATATTCCACAAAATAGAAATAGAAATACTCTAACCAATTCATTCTATGAAGCCACAATTACTCTGATACCTAAACCACAGAAAGATCCAACAAAGAAAGAGAACTTCAGGCCAATTTCCCTTATGAATATCAATGGAAAAATACTCAATAAAATCCTCACAAACCGAGCCCAAGAATACATCAAAATGATCATCCATCATGATCAAGTAGGCTTCATCCCAGGAATGCAGGCATGGTTTAATACAGGGAAATCCATCAATGTAATCCACTATATAAACAAACTCAAAGACAAAAACCACATGATGAAATCTTTAGATGCTGAGAATGCATTTGACAAAATTCAACACCCATTTATGATAAAAGTCTTGGAAAGATGAGGAATTCAAGGCCCCTACCTAAACATAATAAAAACAATATACAACAAACCAGTAGACAATATCAAAGTAAACGGAGAGAAATTTGAAGCAATTCAACTAAAATCAGGGACTAGACAAGGCTGTCCACTTTCTCCCTACCTATTCAATATAATAATTGAAGTCCTAGCCATCGCAATTCAACAACAAAAGGAGATCAAGGGGATACAAATTGGGAAGGAAGAAGTCAAAATATCATTATTTTCAGATGATATGACAGTATATATAAGTGACCCTAAAAAGTCCACCAGAGAACTCCTAAACCTGATAAACAGCTTCCATGCAATAGCTGGATATAAAATTAACTCAAACAAACCAGTGGCCTTCCTCTATATAAAGTATATACAGGCTGAGAAAGAAATTAGGGAAACAACACCCTTCACAATAGTCACAATTAATATAAAATACCTTGGTGTGACTCTAACTAAGGAAGTGAAAGATCTGTATGATAAGAACTTCAAGTCTCTGAAGAAGGAAATTGAAGAAGATCTCAGAAGATGGAAAGATCTGCCATGCTCATGGAATCGCAGGACTAACATAGACAAAATGGGCATCCTGCAGAAAGTAATCTACAGATTCAATGCAATTCCCATCAAAATTGCAACTCAATTCTTCACTGACTTAAAAAGGGTAATTTGCAAATTCATCTGGAATAATAAAAAAAACTAGGATATCAAAAACCATCCTCAACAATGAAAGAACCTCTGGTGGAATCCCCATGCCTGACCTTAAGCTGTACTACAGAGCAGTTGTGGTAAAAAACTGAATGGTACTGGTACAGTGACAGACAGGTAGATCAATGGAATAGAATTGAAGATCCAGAAATGAACCCACACACCTATGGCCATTTGATCTTTGACAAAGGAGCTAAAACCATCCAGTGGAAAAAAGACAGCATTTTCAACAAATGGTGCTGGCACAACTGGCAGTTATCATGTAGAAGAATG
>NC_034613.1:100460981-100486040 GCF_900095145.1 Mus pahari | reverse complement strand
ATGTCCCTCAATAGAGGAATGGATACAGAAACTGTGGTACATTTACACAATGGAGTACTACTCAGCTATTAAAAACAATGAATTTATGAAATTCTTGTGCAAATGGATGTATCTGGAGGATATCATCCTGAGTGAGGTAACCCAATCACAAAAGAAGTCACTAGATATGCATTAGAATACCCAAGATACAATTTGCAAAACATAAGAAAACCAAGAAGGAAGACCAATGTGTGGTTACTTCTTTCCTCCTCAGAATAGGGTACAAAATACCCATTAAAGGAGTTACAGAGACAAAGTTTGGAGCTAAAAATGAAAGGATGGACTATCCAGAGACTACCCTACCCAGGGATCCATCCCATCATCAGCCACCAAACCCAGACACTATTGCACATGGCAGCAAGATGTTGCAGAGGGATCCTGATATTGTGGTCTCTTGTGAGGCTATTCCAGTGCCTGGCAAACACATAAGTGGATGCTCACGGTCAGCTATTGCATGAAACACAGGGTCCCCAATGGAGGAGCTAGAGAAAGTACCCAGGGCGGTGAAGGGGTCTGCAACCCTATAGGTGGAACAACAGTATGAAATAACCAGTATCCCCAGAGCTCGTGTCTCTAGGTGCATATGCAGCAGAAGATGGCCTATTCGGCCATCATTGGGAAGAGAGGCCCCTTGGTCTTGGAAACTATATATGCCCCAGTAGAGAGGAATGCCATGGCCATGAAGTGAGAGTGGGTGGGTAGGGGAGCAGGGGCAGGGGGATTGTGTAGGGAACTTTCTGGATAGCATTTGAAAATTAAATAAAGAAAATATCTTATAAAATATAAATAAACAGTGTAGATAAACAATATAAACAAGTGTATAAGAAAATGGAATTTGATATTATAATGAATCTACCTCTTCTCCCCCAAAATAATCAAGGCATGGCTAGATTTGCTGATACATCCTATCAAGTATTTAAAAGAGCTAACATCAGTAACAGTATAAAATAGCAGGTGAAGCAATACCTTTTAGTGAGTAAAATGCCTTTTAGGAAGTTATTATTTACTCTCATATCAAATCAGGATAAACATAGCAGAAGGGAAGATTATAGGTCAATATTCAGGATAAACCTAGTTAGGAACATTTCTCAATAAAATAATTGCAATCACAATTGAAGAAAACATCAAAGAAATTATTACCATCATCAATCTGCTTCCTTGAAATGATGCAGGTTTGGATCAACATAAGTACATCAATCAATGCAACATACCACACAAGTGGACTCAAGCATATAAATGGCCTTGATCATCTCATTAAATCCAGAATTGGCTGCTGATAATATCCAGCATTGCTTAATTACAGGAAGTCTGGTGGAAAACAGGAAAAGAAGGGACATATCTCAACACAATAAAGAGTGTAATAACAAGGCTATTGCTAGCATTATAATAAATGGGTGCAATTCAAAGTATTTTTACTAACATCAGAACAAGAAAAGCATGACAGGATTAAGACTGTACACAAGAAATCCCTTCATCTCATATTCTTTCTTGTGAATGTAAATTTTTAATACAATAGGCATGAAATATCATCCAAGAACAATCCAGGGAACAAAATGTACCTGAAGTCAAAAAAAAAAAAAATCTCTCTGCTGTTTTTCTTGGAGTCTCTCTCATAGTTCCCCAAGGCATTGTTAACCATGTGTATTATTTTCACCATGTTCTGACAGGACACCCATATATACAGTATAGAAAAATACATCATTACCAGTGCAGAAAATGAGTGGATTAATAAGAGAGTGAAGGATTGAATAATAACCACTATTAATCTGTATTACTACTAAGAATAAGCCTATCCAAAAAGTATATTTGCTAAAGATGTGATTATAAAATTACAAACTATCAGTTGCCAGGTGAGACAGAGACAAAAAGCAGAAGAAATTTCAGAAGGCATATGGCCTGAGGTGTATTGAGAAGCAGCACCACCTTCATTTGACAGAGACAGAAATAGAGAAACTTGGGGGTTGTGCTGACTGATGTTATGTTACATTGACATAACTTAGCATTATCTGAAAAGAGGAAACCTCAATTGAGAAAATGCCTATATAAGGTCTGGCTGTAAGGCATTTACTTAGCGATTGTTGGCGGAGAGCACAGTCTATTATGGATAGTGTCAACCCTGGGATGATTTTCCTGGATTCTCTAAGAAAGCAGGTTGAGCAAATCAGGGGGAAAACACTATGAACAAAGGCAACTTGGAGATAAAGAATTTATTGGGCTAATGTCTCCATGTAGCTGTTAGGAAGTCAGAACAGGAACTAAACAGGGCAGAAACCTGGAGGCAGGAGCTGATACAGAGATCATGAATGGGGGCTGCTTATTGGCTCATCTCATATTCTTGCTGAAGCCATTTCTGGCTCGAACTAGTGTTTGATCTCCTTGATAGAGAATCCCATACAAAATTAACAAACCCTATTCTAGAACTTCAATGTCAAGATGTCTTTGCAAAGTTATCTTAGCCTGCTTGTATGGAACCCCTACAGCTAATCCCCTTGTTTCTGATAAACTGCCAGTTTGTGGGGAACCCCCTATAGCTAACTGCTTATCTTAGCTTGTGATAAACTGTTTACTTCTGTGCAGCCCCCTTGCAGCTGCTGGCTGAGTTATCTTTTTCCCCCTTCAAAAACCTGTTCTCTGGAAACTAGATCCCTGAATATTTGGGTATAGTACCAGCTGGCTTCAGTAATGACTTTCAGTAGGCTATTAGCAATGTCTTGGTGCGCATCTCTGGTGAGCTATCCAAAACACAAGGGCTTTTAGTCATTCATGTTTCAGAGAATGTCGGAGAATAATAAAGAGAGAGAGAGAGAGAGAGAGAGAGAGAGAGAGTCACAATTATGTAACATTGTGAGTTAAATAAACCTAATGGATATCTACAGAATATCTCCCCCAAACACCAAAGTATATACATTATTTTAAGCAGTAGATATGAGAATCTCTAAAATGTCATGTCATAAGATACAAATCAAATCTTAACAAATTCAGAAAGATTGAAATAACTCCATGTTCTACCTTATAAGATAATAAAGAATAAGCTGAACAGCAAGCAAATTTTTAGTACCAACACAAATTCATGGAAATTAAGTAAGTGAATTAGTGAATGAATAATGTGTCAAAGAAGAAATCAATAATTAAATTAAAGAATTCGTAGAACTAAATGAAAATACAACTTATGGGATATATTTTTATTAGTCCTAAGAGGAAAATTAACACCTTTAAGTGCCTACACTAAAAAATAAGAAAAAGCACAAATAAATGACTTAATTATTCAATTCAAAATTTTAATAAAGGAAGAAACAAAAGCAAATGTTCACATCTGAACTGACAAAGCTCACCATAAGAGCCATAGACTATCACAAACATTTCTTCAAAACTAAACATGGGAAGCTTCCTTTAAGTTTTTATTTTTCCATGTGTGCGTGAGTGTTTTGCCTGTGTATTTATGTGTACTAAGAATGAAGTATGCATGGATACCAGAAGAAGTCATTAGATTCCCATAGTTCTGGAGTTACAGATGGTTGTCAGTCATCACGTGAGTGCTGGTAATTAAATCCAGATGCTCTGCAAAAATTGCAAGTGCTCTTAAAGATGAAACCAACTCTTCAATCCCTTGCTTCACTATTTTTGTATAAATGAAATACATCTTGAGAGGAAACAAAATCTCACTGGTTTTAATTGCAGGAAAAAGGGGGCAGACTATGTTTAACTTCATAATTTCCTTTTATTTTAATATTAATCACTTCATTAAATCTGTACTAATAGCATACAGCAGCATAAAGAAAGTGAATTTTTATATAAAGATACAGCATTAATGAGTATCTGTGTTTCTCTTATTTATTCATTACACTTTATATAAACCAACTGTATATGATCCAAAATGTACCTTTGTCAACATTAAAATACTATAATGCACAAAATAAGCAATACGCTATAATAAATAAAAAAAATTTAAAAGCAACGAGAAACCAAAAGCCTCATAGTTTGAGATATTTTGTATTTATGTTTGTGTGTACTGGAAAGCAATCTAATATTTAGTTACAAAATGTTGGAGAAAATACTAAATAGAAACTAAAAATATACGTTGTAAAGATTAAGTGGTTAATAGTAATTACCAGCATTCACATATTTTTTTACCCACCTTAGACATATTTAAATTCTCTAACCAACTCAATGCTTTTTCTGTGTGAACAAAGATTTCTGAAAAGAAGCTGTGTCTGGCTGTGAACGAAAAGCTCCTGGAAGGAGTCTGTGTTTACAGAGACCGAGAGACTGATTGGTATTTCAGTACTGTAAAGAGACTGGAATTCTGCAGGTTCAGGGACCAATTACTTCATCATCGGCAGGTTTTTACTGTCCACAATAGCCATTCTTTGGCCCACTCTGTATCTGAACTAACATCTCCTGATAATAAATAAAACCTTTTAGAACCTATTAACTTAGAACTAACATCTTGTGATAATAAATAAAAACCTGAGAAGCTATTAACTTTCCAAGATACTAGCTTCAGCCAATCTGAAAGCTAAGAATGCCATCAGATAGGGTCTTAGGCCTATAGAATAGCTTCCACAAATCTCATTCTACCGGTGTCTCTAGTATACTTGTATACAATGTATTTTAAACTTGCATTCATTTATGAATTTCTTTGCATTCATAACTGTTGTAGAAATATTTAATCTTAATAAAGGGTTTCTATCCTCCCTTTGACCATTTAGTTTGCAGATAAAATAAACACCTCACCTTCATATTTGCCATAAGCCTTAGTCAGCAGAAGAGCTGGGAAGATATCTATGCTCTATGCTATTATGTCTACTTCTCAGCCAATAATCCCATTATATAATTTGCCATATTTCCTGGGATGCTCTTAACTCCAATAAGCCAACCCACATGGCCATTATTTTAAGATTCTTACCCCCATGGCATCTTCTCTCTTGACTTCCTTTTTTTTCTTTCACTTTGTGATCTTTGTCAGACCCCAAACTAGGGAACCATAAAACCTACATATGTCTCTTTTGCAAAGCTATTGGTTGTTAGCATCTTTATTCACCAGTCACAGATAACTTGAGGGGCAAGGTCACCTAACACAGCATCACCTGGATCTGGGAGCAAGTAGCATTTAACACAGCTAAAGACCAAAGAAACCTCAAGAATAATGGTTTCAAATTAAATTTTCTCTTATTCCCGTTAAGGTGAAAGCTGGCACTATTACATTGATAGCTGTATATACTTATGGTGAGTTATGAATGAAAATGTTAAGAATTGGCAATGATATGTATAAAGTTAAGAAAAGACATTTAGTAATTTTACTCAATCAACCTGGTTCTCCACTATAAAACTCTACTTTTAATATAGCTTACTTTTACATTTCATTATTTTATATATATTCCACAGTGCATGTGTAGAAATTAGAGAACAACTTGCAAGGTAAATTCTTTCTTTCCACTATAGGAAGGGATTCAGGGATTTGATTGAATTCATTCATTAGACTTTATGGCAAGGACACTTACCTGCTGAGCCTTCTTGCCCTCAACCCAATATAAAATTGTATTATTACTATGTAGAAATGATAGTAACAACTATATGATACTATGTGTTTATTAAATGCCAAATACTACTTATCTATAACACTATGAGGTCTTTATTATGTTTCTTCTGTTATGGGTAAGGAATATGGGCTCTTCAGAAAGATTTATTTGCAGAGGGCATGAAGTAAGAAATCAAATGAAAGACACATTGATGTAGCTTCCATAATTGCAACAGAAATAATAACCTTAAAATCATAATCAGTGTTAACAGTAGTTGTATCATAAAGAAAGCATACTATTTCACTTTGGGAATGAAGTAAATATCTATAATTCTTTATTTCCTTGGTTGATGCCTAAGAAGCAGATTTTTTAGCTTCCTATCAATGTTTAGCTGAGTTTCTTAATGGCTATTTGCATATGTAAAAGATGATCCTAGAGCCAAATAAAAGGTGAAGAGTTGAATTACTCTGGTTAATAACAATGAGAAGAATTGAATTTCTCAAGGGCAGGAAAGAGTAGGAAAGCTGGTAGGGGGATAATTTAATGATAAGGATAACTGAACACACTTTAGATAATTCACATATTCTCTCAGGCACCCTTCTTCTAAAATCTTGGACAAGAGAAGCTCTCAAGGGCTGTATTTAAAATCAGATTGATTCTGAGCAGAATAAATTCAGCATACATAGGTTGGAAAATAGAAAACATTTTAGACCTTTTTATTCTAGATGCATTTAGAATTCCATGTTCATGTGGAACAGAGTTTTAGCCAGTTGAATATTATTTCACATGAAGAGTAGTCTAAATTTTAGAATTGATCTGAAGGTATACATCTCATATAATTATATAGAAACAATTTATATGCAGATAGTCACTCAAAAGGCAGCTGTATATATCATAGCTTACCAGAATTAAGAAGGAAACACTTAGGAAGAGAAGCTTAGAATATAATTTTTGTGACTTAGATACTGTCATGAGCATGTTGTGTAATAAAGAAAATAAGCACATTTGTGTCTTATCAGAAAGTCAGAATTTATTACATATAATAATTCAATAAACAATCCGAAGATTCATTTGCAGCAATTTGCTAAGTAGTTCAGCTTGATAGACTGATGAAGCAAATGAAGATTGGTGTGTGTGTGTGTGTGTGTGTGTGTGTGTGTGTGTACCCCGTTATTTTACTTTTATTTTTTTATAATTGCAGCACAAAGTTTCTTCTCAGGCCACAAAACATTTCATCTTCTGCTGTTCTTGCTGAGATGCTATCAATGGCCTGCATCTCTTTGTTGGTCTGTGGCAGTCTCCCTCAGCTATACTAACTTTCTCAGATGTCAGTAAATGATCACATCAGAGGTTCTCAGCCACTGAGTGTTTATTCTTACCCAGCAACTCCAAGTCATCTGCACAATGACTTCTCATGACTTGTTTCTTTTCCATCCCCATCTTCTTTACTGACTTATGCTGACTTTTAGATCAAATTATTGCTTTTCTGTTTTTTTTTATTTTCTTATTTATTTATTTATTTATTTATTTATTTATTTATTTATTTATTTAGTTAGTTAGTTAGTTAGTTAGTTAGTTAGTTTTGGGAACTTAAAGTAAAGTTCTGGATTACAAGACCCATAGGAAGGCCTCGGGCACCCTGCCAGTGTTAAGGGAGAAGACCAGTTTAGTATCCTCCTGTCTCCATACTTGATTCTTACCAGCCACTGGTAGTATTGTGGTCAGCAGTTTTTACCATGCTCATTTCAGCTGATATAACTGGGGGCAGGGGAGATATGCTCATTTCTTAAATCTACAGAGGTCTATCCAAAACTCTCTATTCCTCTTACATTTTGGGGATGGTGACTATTGGAAAGTAGAATTCTTATGTGTCACAAATCCAACCTTCCACACCCTTGGGATTAGAAAACATCTCAAAGCTATCACCCTGCTTTGGGAGCAGCAGGGCTGTGCTTTCACACAGGGGAAAATCTACTTTCACCCTTTTTTTGAGTTCATTGTCCTTCAGCCTTTCAGGTCTCTGCTTTCCCTCATCAGGTCAGAGCAGCATTCTTTTTTTTTTTTTTTTAATTGGATATTTTCTTTATTTACATTTCAAATGTTATCCCCTTTACTGGTTTCCCCACTGAAAAATATGCTCTCACTATACCTGTACACCCTCCCTCTGCTCACCAACCCACCCACTCCCACTTCCTGGCCCTGGCATTCCCCAACACTGGGACATAGAGCTTTCACAGGACCAAGGGCCTGTCCTCTCATTGGTGTCCAACTAGGCCATCCTCTGCTGCATATGCAACTGGAGCCATGAGTCGAGCCATATGCAGTCTTCGGTGGTTTAGTCCCTGGAAGCTCTGGGGGTAGTGGCTAGTTCATATTGTTGTTCCTACTATGGGGCTGCGAACATCTTCAGCTTCTTAGGTCCTTTCTCTAGCTTCTTCATTGGGGACCCTGTGCTCAGTCCAATGGATGGCTGTGAGCATCAACTTCTATATTTATCAGGCACTGACAAAGCCTCTCAGGGGAGAGCTATATTAGGCTCCTGTCAGTAAGCAGTTGTTGACATCTACAACAGTGTCTGTGCTTGGTGATTGTAAATGGAATGGATTCCCAAGTGAGTCAGTCTCTAGATGGTCATGTTTTCAGCCTCTACTCTATATTTTGGTTATGTAACTCCTTCCATGGGTGTTTTGTTTCCCCCTTCTAAGATGGATAGAAGTATCCACACTATGGTCTTCCTTATTGAGTTTCATTTAATTTGTGATTTGTGAATTGTATCTTGGCTATTCCAAGCTTCTAGGCTTCTGGGCTAATATTCACCTATCACTGAGTGCACACTATGTGTGCTTTTGTGATTGGGTTACCTCATTCAGGATGATATACCCCAGGTCCATCCATTTGCCTATGAATTTCATAAGCTCATTTTTTAAATAGCTGAGTATTACTTCATTGTATAAATGTTAGACTCCAGAGAAACAAATAACCCTATTTAAAAATGGGGTACAGAGCTAAACAAAGAGTTCTCAACTGAGGAATACTGAATGGCTGAGAAGCACCTAAAACAATGTTCAACATTCTTAGTCATCAGAGAAATGCAAATCAAAACAACCCTGGGATTCTATCTCATACCAGTCAGAATTGCTAAAATCAAAAACTCAGGTGACAGCAGATGCTGGCAAGGATGTGGAGAAAGAGGAACACTCCTCCATTGCTGGTGTGATGGCAAGCTGGTACAACCACTTTGGAAATCAGTTTGGCAGTTCTTCTGAAAATTGAGCATAGTACTACCTAATGACCCAGCAATACCTCTCCTGGGCATATAACCCAGAAGATGCCCCAACATGTAATAAGGGCACATGCCCACTATGTTCATAGCGACCTTTTTTATAATAGCCAGAAGCTGGAAAGAACCCAGATGTCCCTCAATATAGGAATGGACACAGCAGCATTCTGAACCCACCTATCTGTGTACCACTAACTGTGGTCCTCAATCTCTGAATGGTGATCATTCAAAAAGTTGTCTGACCAGCCTTGCTTACAGAACAATGGTCAGGTCCAACTCTAGCCCATAAACCATGGCTTGTTCCACATTATCTGCACAATGGGGTCCCAGGTTTTCAGAAGACACCCAAGAAAAGGCAATGCAAGATGTGGCTCCATCTACCTTTCTTATTTATTTCTCCCCACTTAGTGGAAAAGCCATTTCACAAAAGACATGGAGTTGGTTGTATTATTCCAATCTTAATTACTGAACTACGCTTATAGTACATATTATATAGCACACAGTAAATTCATCTATCAGGATAGATAGATAGATAGATAGATAGATAGATAGATAGATAGATAGATAGATAGATAGAGTTAAAGTGACTATAAAGGGTTAATGAGACTGCAGTTAAATTCAAGCACCTTCAAAGAAATCTAAGTAAAAGAAACTAGGGAGATAAGAGATATGCAAAGAAAATATATGCAAAGAAAATATATGATAAGCAATGAAGAAATATACACAGAAAATATATGCAAAGAAAATGTATGATAAGGAATGCAGACCACAGGGAATAGTCAAGGTTACAAGCCTGAGCAGAGCTACAGAAAAAATTAAAACATCCAGGACCATGGAAGCTATAAAAAGAGTCCAAGGATATGTCCAAATGGACTAATATGCAGATGGATAGATGGCATGTCTAGATGAATGTATATCCAAGTGAGTCATGTCATCAATAGGGATTATGTGAGCTAAAGCCATGGGAGAGTTGGGACAGTTTCATATAGGGTTCTTGCTACACAGTACCAAATAATTTAGAGAATCATGTAATCATATCTCAGTAGTAAGGGTTTAATTTAAACTAGCTGATCAATTTTTGTAGATAATGCATGATACTTTTTGCTGGAGTGCCTTTTTAAATCTTAGTTTAATTCAGACCTAATTTAAATGTCTCTTGTTACTAAATGAGTACATAACAATTAGTAGTTTTGGCAAGTGTTATTTTTTTTCCTTCTCCATTGGCAGCCAAAACATAATTGGTTTTTTTCTTTGTTTTCTTTTTCTTTTTCTTTTTCTTTTCTTTGTGGCTGATTGGAATGTTCTGTTCTTAATCGATCAGGATACACTTAAGAAGAGTGGCTAATGCTTTGATGGTTAGTTCTGACTATCAGCCTGTTCTGTCTCTCATTTCTTACAATCAGATCATGTATCTGGCATATTAAGAAAAAGTTTTGACTATCAATTTTCTGTTTACTATTGACTACATTTTCTAACCAAGTTAAGATTAGTGGAGAATGAACAAATAGCCCTTGCCAGGGTGTGTGTCTTTTGCTTCATTTATCAAGTTGTCTGCTACTATGTTACCAGTGTCTTCTGGAAATTCCTCTTCTGCTCCTGGCATCTAGATCCATTCTTGCATGCAACTAACTTTTTCACCTGCATTTGTAAAATTATCAAATACAAAAACATTATTTTAAAATATTTTTATTGGTTATTTTTTGGTAATTTATTGGTTATTTACAGTTCAAATGTCATCCCCCTTCCTGGCTTCCCCTCCGCAAACCACCTATACTGTTCCCCATCTCCCTGCTTCTATGAGGGTGCTCCCTATCCACCCATCACTGCCTCACTGCCCTAGCATTCTCCTATACTGACACATCCAGCCTCCACAGGACCAAGGGCCTCTCCTCCCATTGATGCCAGATAAGGTCAGCCTCTGCTACATATGCAGCTAGAGCCATGGGTCTCTCCACGTGTACTTTTTGGTTAGTTGTTTAGTTCTTAGGAGCTCTGGGGTGTCTGAATGGTTGATATTAGTCTTCCTATGAGGTTGCAACCCATCTCTGGATGTGACTACTTAGCTTCTTTTAAAAATGTATGGTGTTTTCATTTTGAACAATGATATAATTCCTTTACATTAAATTTTTAACAAGGATATTTGGTATATATACTGAATGTTTGTAGGTCATACAACATCAATCCTCTGCTCTACGCTGTGTTGTAGAGGACATTCTTTTGATGTATAAAATAATTAACGTAATAACAGAGGTAATATATTTTACCTAGAAAAAGTTTCATGCAAAGCTCTTGATTATGTAAGAATCTTACTTAAACTTATTGGTAACATATTATGTGTGTATATACATATATATACAATACATATATATATATATATATATATACACAGTCAACACATTGTCAAAGGCTATTTGTTCGTGCTCCACTAGTTTTATCTTGGTTATACATGTACATATACATATACATATACATATACATATACATATACATATACATATACATATACATATACATATACATATACATATACATATACATATACATATACATATACATATACATATACATATACATAATTTTATCTTGGTTTTATTATATATTATATATAATATTATAGATAGATAGATAGATAGATAGAGAGAGAGAGAGAGAGAGAGTATTTTGAAATATATTGTTGAAAATAATGTATATTGAAAGTAAATATGTTCCTTATTATTTGTGATGAGCAAAAGAATCCCTGAGTGTATGAGATTTTAGGTGCAGGTATGCTGTTGGCATAGGAATTACCCTGTTATGACTATTGTTTCAGATTCAGAAGGAAATAGCACTACCTCCAGTCACACTCCCTCTTGCTCCCGTACCCCTGTCAGGTTGGGCTCAGAGGGCAATGATAAAGCCTTATTCAGGGGTCTGGAAGTGGGTGGTAATAGTTTTGTGCAGAAAATATCCACTTTAGCTTTCTTTCCTTCTGGAAGCTTACAACCTAAAAAAATGCACCTTTATGGAGACTGTTCTATGGAAATTAGTTAAACCTAACTCCTGATGAAGCTCCATATTATCTACCTCCTTGTTATCTGTATGTACTGACCTTTCCATCTTCTACAGCTACATGAAGTAGCCCTGCATCCCTGTTCAAGTTTATATAGTAAACATGCTGATCTTCTAGGTTTGGGGGGTTTCTCTACCAAAGAACCTAGTCTACCTTTGTCTAATATTCCTTTCTCTCTGCATGCTTGTTTTTTATTTCTTTGCCTTACCATGCTAAAAATGTCAACTTTCTTAGAACCATGTAAGAACTCTGCAAATATTTATCAATTATTTTTAAAATTTGACCATTTTAATTGGACATGCATGTATACTAATGCTTTGCATTGGTGGTTTTACTTATGACTGGCCTGCAGAATGTAATATAGTGAAGGTGGAGCATTATTCATTTGCTCTTTCCTGCTGTATCTGGTTTACCTTAGTATGCATATATATTTGGAAACAAATAGATGAAATACATGGATTTAACCAGTTTTCACACCCAGCACTAAAAGTGATTTTTACTTCATTCTTCCCTCTTTCTCTTTCTATTGCTTCTCTACAGATGTTTCAGTATCTTATACTTATTTCCTACACTCTTGAAACTTTCTTTACTTGTCTCATACATTTATCATTACAGAAATGAAAATGAGCTAAAAGTTTAGTTAATCTGAGTTATATATTTTACCTGAATGAATTATGAATTAAAAATAGAAAATTCATACAAAATGTTCATTTACCATTCAAATTTTGATGATGCTGACAAATACCTACATTTGTGGGATGGGGTCAAAGGTAATGAATATACATGAACATAATGTTTAAACATTTAAAAGTTGTAATTAAAGTTAAGAGGTTAATAAAATATGTATGATTTATTTAAGGTTCATATTGAATTGGATGCCCAGTGGTCATCTTATTATGGCTGCATGTTGGATAATTTTCTGTCAGCTTGACACAAGCTAAAGTTGTCTGGGAGATGGACACCTCGGATAAGAAAATGTCTCCATAACATCAGGCCACATGCATGCCTGTGGGGTATTTTTAAAAGCTTGGTTATTGGCAGGGGGGCCAGCCCCCTGTGAGGGATTCTATCACTGGGCTGGCAGTCCTGGGTTCAATCAAGAAAGCATCCTGACTCGATGCCCCAGTGTAGGGGAATGCAAGGGCAGGGAGGCAGAAGTGGGTGGCTGGGGGCACACTCTCATAGAAGCAGGGGGAGGGGGAATGGGATAGGAGGTTTCTGGGGGTGGGAATTGGGAAAGGGAATAATATTTGTAATATAATTAAATAAAATATCCAATAGAAAGAAGGAAGGAAGGAAGGAAGGAAGGAAGGAAGGAAGAAAGAAAGAAAGAAAGAAAGAAAGAAAGAAAGAAAGAAAGAAAGAAAGAAAGAAAGAAAGAAAGAAAGAAAGAAGCCTAAGCTAAATACAGGGAACATGCCAGTAAGCAACACCACATCATGGTTTCTGTATCAGTACCTGCATCCAGGTTCCTACCATGCTTGAGTTCCTGTCTTCACTTCTTTAAATAATGAACTGTTGTATGGAAGTTTGAGTGAAATACATAATTTCCTTTCCAAGTTGCCTAATTCTAAACTAAGGAGGCTGTTATATCCTTGTGTTCTGGATCAAAATGCTGCAAATAAACTATCAAACAGAAAAACAAGGTACTGAACCCTAATATATGTGTCACTCTTCTTTTCCTTCTCATCCGGACTCTTAAACACTAGGACAGCACTCATGTAAGCCATTTCCTAACATTTGCATAGACATAGTTGCTCTATGTAATTTATAATACAATTTGGATGTCATATGAGTGAAAAGGAAACATTAATATAATGGAAAATATAATCAGAAATTGTTAAAAGAAAAAAGATAAACAAGAAGATCAAAGCTATACTTTCACCAACTATATCCAATTATTTCTCATAGTGTAGTATGATAATGGAAGACATCAACCAGGAAATTCATGTTTATGTGCATATTTAACATATAATATTAATATCTTTATAATAGAACATATTCATATGAATGCAATTAATGTCATATTTTCATTTTCTGTGTATATAGAGAAAATTATATCTTACAAGGACTTCATTCATGTAGTTATGGATATAGTTGGTTGGAAGGAAAAGCTTATCATATAGTCTCTAGTTCAATAGAATTAATAAACCAGAAGTACAAATGCATTCAGTTGAGTCTAAAAGAAAATATTTTTTTAAAAAAAGGTCTATGAGTCAGCTCAAGCAGTGAAAACACTTTTGTTTTATGTGGGGAAGAGATAGCATTTTCACTAACACCTTCAACTGAAATGACTAGTGGGAGTGGTAGGGGAAAAGGAAAAAAGTTCAGGTAAATGCAGCGGGTGCAGAAGAGAAGCCCAGAAGGCCAAGAGAATGAATGGAGATAAGCAGCACCTGGGGATGAGAAGTGGGGGAGACACTCAAGAAAGTACCAGAGGTAAGAGACTCTAAGGACTGAATGGAGATGACTCTAGCCAGAATGTCCAATATTGGGGAGAGAGAACTTGAAGAACCCACCTCCAGTAGATATAGACAGGGCCTCAAGTGAATGGACTGTGGAGGGATCCGTAATCAGAATTTCTGACTCTGAACTGTTCCTGCATAAAAGAATTGCAGGGACAAAAATGGAGAAGAGACTGAAGGAAAGGTGACTCTGGCTCGGGTTCTTTAACATTTATATACAGAGGAGTTAGAAAATCTTTGAGTGCTTAGGGTGAAGGGGAGGGGAGGCTGGTTTTATAACTCAGACATGATACCATTTCCTGGGCAGAACTGAGATGTCGGGAGGGGGATTAAAGAGTGTCTTTTGTGGGGCTATCAGGAACTAGTTTTATGGCCAGCCAGAACTGTCTGTAACATATATGATTTAGGCATGGGACCCTAATATCCTTTCTCCAGTGATAGGCACCAGCTACACATGGTTATCTAGGAGAGTGCTGGCCTTGGCATCACCAAAGGTAAGGAATTTTTGTCATTTGTCTTACTCAGGCTGTCATTTACAGCTCCCTGAGTCTTCCCAGAGCTGCTAGGGAGATGGAATGAACCCCTGAGTTTGCTACAAGGGAGAGGGGGAGCAGGGCTTCTGAGGGGCAATATAGAGGCAAACTGTTGAAGCAACCCTTACCAGGCTTGCTGTAGGAGCGAGAGATCCTAGGGGGAAGGGGGACTTCTTCAGGAAAGTGCAGAAGCAAGCTGTCTCTACACCTCACCATGTTGTGCATGAAAACAAGAACATAGCATGGCTCTCTTCTGGCAGGCTTTACCAGCATCTGACTGAGACAGATGCAAATGCTTACAGCCAAGCATTGGATAGAGGTCAGGGACACCTATGGAAGAATTAGAGAAAGGACTGAAGGAGCTTAAGGAGATAGCAAATCCATAGGAGTACCAAAAGTATCAACTAACCTAGACCCCTGCAAGTACCCAGAGTCTAAGTCAATAACCAAACAGCATACATGTGGCCCTGGTACATATGTAACAGAGGACTATCTTGTCTTGGCCTCAGTAAAAGAGGATTGCAGCTCATCTTGTAGAGACTTGATGCTCTATGGAGGGGGGATGCAGAGGGATGGTGAGCTGTGTATGGGTGGGGGGATTGGGAGGTGGGGGGTTGAGAGGTAGGGGATTAGGAGGTTGGGTTTGGGTGGGTGAGAAAGCACCCTTTTACAGGCAAAGTGGAGGGGAGATGGGGTAAAAACTTTTGGAGGGGAAACCATGAAGGGCAGCAACATTTGAAATGTAAATAAATGAAACAATTAAAGAAATAAATAGAAAGAAAAAAGAAATGGAATCTATCAATTCATATTATATCCTACCCACAGACATCCAAACAGATACATACTCAAAGAAAGGTTTCACTAAATACCTTAGCCCGCTAAGCCCAGTCACATTGATAAATGAAATTAACCAGTACAATGAACTTGTTTACAACATTTTTCCCAATTTGTTTTGCCAAAAAATTTAAGTAGAAAACACTTAAATTTTGTCCCTAAGCTTTTCTTTTAATTGAACTCATAGTCCTTAAAATGTTTAAGCCACTAATTGAAAATGCCCATGAAATATTTATGATGAAGTCTATTTTTGGTTTAGCTCAATAACAAGCCTCATAATTCAAGTAAAGACAAAAATACACTGGATAACACAACTTCTTAAATACTATTAAATAAGTGAAACCTATAATAGAAAACAGAACAAAGCTGAGTAATGAATGTCTCTTACAAAGTATACCTACTGATTATGAAATTTTGACTTTTGTATTTTGTTTCATTTCTTAATTAAATGTGTGTATATCTATAGGTATGTTCACATGAGTGTAGGAACCTTTGAATATTATGATAGGTTTTCAGTCACTGGAAATTTGAAGTTATAGGCAGTTGGGAGATGGTCTACATGCACTTGGGGTAACAGATTTTGGATCATTTGCAAGAGCACTAAGGCACAGGTCTGGCCCCATGCAAATGTAAATTTTTGAACATCTGTCAAAGATCTTTGTATTTTGGTTAATATGCCTTTGGGGCCATCATTTCCCATATCATTTGCTATATGAAAGATTAAAAGCACAAAGATAAAAGAAATAAACTGCAAATTGTCAGGTATTTGACTGATTATTTCATCATTCAGAATGAGTTCAAAGAAAATTGTGGTTACACACACACACACACACACACACACACACACACACATATATGTATATATTCTGTCCTGTAGAGAATCTAATATATGTCCACCTTGATATTAGCAAGATAAGAATATCATAGGTATGGACCGCTCCCTGCACAATCAACAGATTGTAAACCAAGGGCTGACACAGTAGGTCTCTGATAACTTATAAGAGGAATGCTATCTGATATATGTGTCTAGACCTGAGGGAAGATGTGACACATGAACTGTCAGGAAGGTCATTAATTGATAACTATCTAAACCTGATTTCAGAAGACTTATACTTTATTAGATTCCTACATTATAGGAAGCTTTCTGACAAAGAATAATGATATACTCTGTGTCCATCCTGTGAGATTCAATACAAATGGCCCTATCATTCAAGTAAACAAACAAGATAGAATTGCCCCTCAATGAAGCTGTCCTATCAAAGAAACTTTGCAACATGGGTTAAACCTACCAAAATTAACCCAGTACAATGGTATCTCTTAGCATTTTTCATGCTTACCCAGTTTGAAAGTATTCTTCTTCACAATGGTCCCTTAGGAATATTTGCTTTCCAACACTCGAAAATAAACTCTCTCCATTTGCTAAATTGCACTCTGAATCTTATCTGGATTCTTTCCATGGTTTTTGTAAGTAACAAGGAGTTAAAGAAAGGCCTAAGGAAATCCTTAAACATACACACACACACACACACACACACACACACACACACACACACACACACACACACACGCTTCATATGTTTTAGCATTTTCTTTTTTCCCTTTTTTTAGTGGATATTTTATGTATTTACATTTCAAATGTTATCCCCTTTCCCAGTTTCTCCTCTGGAACCCCTTTCTCCCATTTTCCCTCCCCCTCTTTCTATAAGGATGTTCCCCCTCCCATCCACCAACTTCTACCTCACACTGCTCTGGCATTCCCCTACACTAGGAAATGGAGCCTTTACAGGACCAAGGGCTTATCCTCCTATTGATGCCAGACAATGCCATCCTCTGCTACATATGCAGCTGAAGCCATGGGTCCCTCCATGTGTACTCTTTGGTTGGTGGTTTAGACCTTGGGACCTCTGGGGGTCTGGTTGGTTGATGTTGTTCTTCATATGAGGTTGTGAATCCCTTCAGTTCCTGCAGTCCTTTCTCTAACTCCTCCATTGAAGACCCTGTGCTAAGTCTAATAGTTGGCTGCAAGCATAATTTCAACTCTTATGGGAAAGTAATCGGCTGTGTAAAACCTCCTTCAGTGAAAAAAAAAAATGTAATGCTACATATGTAAGATGAGATTTAAAAAAATATATATTAGTGAAAGCTGAAAGCTGGTTTTAAAGGTATTAAACTTGCTTACATAAACATTTTGTCTATGCACACTTAAAACTCTGGCTACTCACACACATATACACCATAATATGTTTAAGATTCATTACCAAAATATTTTAAAACCTGCAAAAGCTGTAGTGTGTGTGTGTGTGTGTGTGTGTGTGTGTGTGTGTGTGTTTTGTGTGTGTTCACGTGGATGTGCACCAAAGTGAAATGATAGACCTAGTAATGCAAAGTTTATTCATGCTGTGGAAATGAATGATGCTGAAAGTCAGGCGCTCACATGCTAATTTCTTCCATAGGAAACATTTTGTTTTGTTCTGTTTTTTTTTTCTTTTTGAAGTAATACATATCTTATCACTTCACCTGTCTGTTCTGTTGTCATTGCAACAGAAGAAGTATCCTAAGTATTTTATACCAAATCACAACTATGGTTTTTAAAGTCTCACTGTCAGGTTTAGTATGCTTAGTTTACTATGCTTGAATTTTGCAAATTTTATTTGCTTTAAATAGCAGCTTTTACATCCTTTACATCTCTACTATATCAGCCATGCATCAGGATAAACAACATGACATAAAAGAGCAGAAGGCACAGTTAAGATAGGATCATTATGCAAATAGGTTATGGCATGCTTTATATGAAAACAGCTTCCCTAAAGAGACCTAATGGGATGACTGACCTATAAAGCATTTAATTTGTTGTTAGCATTTCATTTAATTGTCTTGTAGCTCCTCTAGGAATAAAACTTTTAATTGTAAAAACTTCTAAATGACACAATGCTTAATTCCTTTTCCTGTAACTAACAGGTTCTCTCACTGTAGAATACAAAATTTTATATTATCATTTCATAGACGTTCCTGTGTATGGCTTTTAAATTCTGAGATAATGAAAAGATCTAGATCACTTTTTAACTTGTAGAGTTTGTTTTAGGAAATGATTGCCTTATTGATATGCACATGATACTCATTTTCTATGGCAACAAAAAGAATAGAGAAGAAGACTATCATGAGGATAATATTTTTTATTTAAAATCATTGTGGTTCTTTTACTTTATAATGGAACACATACTCTTGAAAATATTATATTTTAATTTGTGTTGCTGAAAAAGATGGTAATTATGTGGGGGATAAGAATGATAAGGCTTTTTCTGAATGTTAATGAAAGTTGTTTTAGGGCTGTTAAAGTTATTTCCACAAATATTTTGTCTGCGTATCCCTAAAACTATTTGAGTTGTTCGGAAAATATTTTCACATTTAATACAGAACCTCAAAAATTTTTGCAACTGGAGTTGTATGGGTATCTGTTAATGTTCTAATGTTTATGTCACACAAGAGAGTAATTTCTAAAATTTGGCATGGGTAGAAATTCACATTGATGTCTTATCTATGGCTGAACATTAATAGTCACTTATTTTCAGCATTTTGACCAGTTATCAGTTTTCATTCACCACTACTCACTGACAAAAACATAAAAAAAATTATAAATAAAAATAAACACTCTGAACAATTTTGGGAGCAACAAAAATCTATGAGTATAAACATCAATATTTATAGGGCACTTAAACAGCATGGCCAATTAGCACATGAACAATAATTAGGCTCTAAAACCTCTGATTTCCCTAGTCACATGCTCTTGACCAGCCTTACAGTACCAAGCATGAAATCACTCCTGTAGTACAGACCTCATAACGAGCCAGAAACTGCCATTGGATAAGATCAAATATTGCATATGCTCTTAACTGGAAGTGGTTTGTTACCCCCATATTTATCATGCTATAGTTTCACTTGGATATATCTTCCCTGTCATTTGGACATTATAACATAAAGATTCCAGTGCTTGGTAAGGCTATTGATATATTTTCACCCCCAGTAACCTACATCACAACTTCTCACACTACATATGCTAGACAGCGAAGGGATAGCCTGGTTAGCTACTGGTTGATTTCTCAATGCCCTTCATGATAAATGAATATTTTCTTCATCCATAAGTTTACACTATCTTGTTACATCATGACACAAAACAGTTGCAATAAACTGCATTATTGTTGGTGCCTCTGGAATCTCTGACCAATAAATAGCACATAGGGAGGTTCTCTGTGACTGGTATTGACATTTTCATTTAATAAGTTTTCTGAGAGTGGGAGCACCTTTGCTTATCTATGCACAGTATTGCTGTCCATACTCCTCATATATATTCTAGATAATATTAGAAACTAAATGAAAAAAAATAGGTGGAAACAATATAAGAGCCACGGTTGAGGAAGAGAATTGTCAAATTCTAACTTCTGAATATGACATGGTTATTACATACTCACAGTAGCTGTGGTTACCTGCACAAGATCAAGTTAGTCAAAAATTTTGGCATATGCAACTAAGAGGCTCAGAAGCCCTTCACCCTAGCCAAATAGCTATGGACAATTGATGACTGCTACAAGAAAAAGAGTCACCCACCATCGGAAATATAACTGTGGTAGGTTACTGAAGCCCATGTGCATAGTACCGTATGCATACACATATGGACATCACTAATTTGGATTATGCAGTTATCAATTTCAGTAAAAGAGTACATGAAATCTGTAGAAAATGGGGATGGGCATTAAGTAGAACTACAGAGATGTAGTGGTAGAAGAATATAATGAAAACATGTTCTGTAAATATATGAAGATTTTTTTAATGTTATTTCTCTTTTTAATTGTTTTATTTATTTATTGTTTCTACATATATGCTATGTAAAACTACATGAAAAGAAGATAACAAAAAAGCAAATATGCAAAATGTGACTCTGTGGGGAGCCAGAGTAAAGTTATCCAAAAATAATTTTTATTCTGCATGTGATTCTGAATGATACTTAAAATATTTACACATAAAATACTTTCACATTTTTGTCACAGAAATGTGTTCAGTTACTTATTTATTAGGTTGTTTATGTATTGATTTGTGTGTATGCTCATGTGCTTAGGTGCCATGGTGAATGTGTGGAGTACAGAAGACAACCTGTGATAATTCTCTTTTTCTATTATGTGAGTATCAGAGATTAAATTGAAGTCCATTGGTGTTGGTGGCAGGTGCCTTTGTTTTCTGAACCATTACTCTGGCACTTAAAAATCATCTCTTTAAATGAATTAAGTAATACCCAGAAGATGTTCCAACTGGTAATAAGGACACATGATCTACTATGTTCATAGCTGCCTTATTTATAATATCAAGAAGCTGGAAAGAACACAGATGTCCCTCGACAGAAGAATAGATACAGAAAATGTAGTTATTTACAAGATGGAGTACTACTCAGCTATTAAAAACAGTGAATTTATGAATTTATGAAATTTTTAGGGAAATGGATGTATCTGGAGGATATCATCCTGAGTGAGGTAACCCAATCACAAAAGAACTCACTTGATAAGTGCACTCACTGATAAGTGGATATTCGTCCAGAAACTTAGAATATCCAAGACGCAATGTGCAAAACATAAGAAAATGAAGAAAAAGAAGACCAACACGTGGATACTTCATTCCTCCACAAAATAGGGAATAAAATGACAATGGAAGAAGTTGCAGAGACAAAGTTTGGAACTAAGACAAAAGGATGGACCATCCAAAGACTTCCCTACGCAGAGGTCCTTCCCATAATCAGCCTCCAAGCACAGACACTATTGCATATGCCAGCAAGATTTTGCTGAAAGGACCCTGATATAGCTATCTCTTGTGAGGCTATGCCAGTTCCTCGCAAATACAGAAGTGGATGCCCACAGTCATCTATAGGATAGAACACAGGGCCCCCAATGGTGGAGCTAGAGAAAGTAACCAAGGAGCTGAAGGGGTCTGTAACCCTATAGGTGGAACAACTATATGAACTAACCAATACCACCAGAGCTTGTGTCGCTAGCTTCATATATAGCAGAAGATGGCCTAGTCAGCCATCATTGGAAAGAAAGGCCCCTTGGTATTGCAAAGTTTATATGCCCCATATAGGGGAACGCCAGGGCCAAGAAGTGGGAGTGGGTTGGTAGGGGAGTGGGGGGGGGCTGGTATAGGGGACGTTCGGGATAGCCTTTGAAATGTAAATGAAGAAAATATCTGATAAAATAATTTAAAAAAGAATAACTAAAATATATTGTTTAAATAAAGAAATATGTTACATGAGTTTAAATATTTTTAAAAATCTCCCTTGGTAATCTGAATATGCCTTGGTAATCTGAATAAGCTCCTCTGTCAAAGATCAAGTAACCATAGGTGTGTGGGTTCATTTCAGGGACTTCGATTCTATTCCATTGATCTACCTGTCTGTTGCTGTACCAATACATGCAGTTCTTATCACAATTGCTCTGTAGTACGGCTTGAGGTCACGCATGGTGATTCCCCCAGAGTTTTTTATTATTATTATTATTATTGAGAATAGTTTTTGCTATCCTAGGTTTTTTATTATTCAAGATGAATTTGCACATTGCCATTTCTAACTCAGTGAAGAATTGGGTTGGAATTTTGATGGGAATTGCATTGAATCTGTAGATTGTTTTCAGCAGGATAGCCGTTTTTACTATATTAATCCTGCCAATCCATGAGCATGGGAGATCTTTCCATCTTCTGAAATCTTCTTCACTTTCTTTCTTCAGAAACTTGAAGTTCTTGTCACACAGATCTTTCACTTCCTTAGTTAGAGTCACACCAAGGCATTTTATACATTTGTGACTATTGTGAAGGGTGTTGTTTCCCTAATTTCTTTCTCATCCTGTTTACCCTTTGTGTAGAGAAAGGCCAATGATTTGTTTGAGTTCATTTTATATCCAGCTACTGCACTGAAGCTGTTTATCAGGTTTAGGAGTTCTCTGGTGGAATTTTTGGGGTCACTTATATATACTATCATATCACCTGCAAATAGTGATATTTTGACTTTTTCCTTTCCAATTTGTACCCGGTTGATCTCCTTTTGTTGTGGAATTACTCTGGCTAGGACTTCAAGTACTATATTGAATAGGTAGGGAGAAAGTGGCCAGCCTTGTCTAGTCCCTGATTTTAGTGGGATTGCTTCGAGTTTCTCTCCATTTAGTTTGATGTTGGCTACTGGTTTACTGTATATTGCTTTTATTAAGTATAGGTATGGGCCTTGAATTCCTGATCTTTCCACGACGTTTATAATGAAGGGGTGATCGATTTTGTCAAATGCTTTCTCAGCCTCTAATGAGATGATCATGTGATTTTTGTCTTTGAGTTTGTTTATATGGTAGATTACGTTGATAGATTTCTGTATATTAAACCATCCCTGCATCACTGGGATGAAGCCTTCTAGGTCATGATTGATGATCATTTTGATGTGTTCTTGGATTCGGTTTGGGAGGATTTTGTTGAGTATTTTTGCATCGATATTCATAAGGGAAATTGGTCTGAAGTTCTCTTTCTTTGTTGGATCTTTGTGTGGCTTAGGTATCATAGTAATTGTGGCTTCATAGAATGGATTGGGTAGAGTACCTTCTGTTTCTATTTTGTGGAATAGTTTGAAGAGAGGTGGAATTAAGTCTTCTTTGAAGGTCTGATAGAACTCTACTAAACCCATCTGTTCTTGGGCTTTTTTTGGTTGGGAGACTATTAATGACTACTTCTATTTCTTTGGGGGTAATGGGACTCTTAAGAACAATAATCTGATCCTGATTTAACTTTGTCACCTGTTATCAGTCTAGGAAGTTGTACATTTCATCCAGGTTTTCTATTTCGTTGAGCATAGCATTTTGTAGTAGGATATGTTGATGTTTTGGATTTCCTCAGGTTCTGATTTTGTGTCTCCTTTTTCATTTATGATTTTGTTAATTAGGATTCTGTTGCTGTGCCCTCTGGATAGTCTGATGATGGGTTTATAAATCTTGTTGATTTTCTCAAAGAACCAGCTCCTGGTTTGGTTGATTCTTTGAATAGTTCTTTTTGTTTCCACTTGGTTGCTTTCTGCCCTAAGTTTGATTATTTCTTGCCATCTACTACTCTTGGGTAAATTTCCTTCCTTTTGTTCTAGAACTTCTATCTAGGTGTGCTGTCAGGCTGCTAGTGTATGCTCTATTTTCTTTTTGGATGCACTCAGGGCTATGAGTTTTCCTCTTAGGCCTGCCTTCATTGTGTCCCATAAGTTTGGGTATGTTGTGACTTCATTTTCATTAAACTCTAAAAGTCTTTAATTTCTTTCTTTATTTCTTCCTTGACCAAGGAAGAGTAGAGTGTTGTTCAGTTTCTATGTGAATATTGGCTTTCTATTATTTATGCTGTTATTGAAGATCAGCCTTAGTCTGTGCTGGTCTGATAGGATGCATGTGGTAATTTCAATGTTTTTGTATCTGTTGAGGCCTGTTTTGTGAGTGATTATATGGTCAGTTTTAGAGGAGGTACCATGAGATGCTGAGAACAAGGTCTATCCTTTTGTTTTAGGATAAAATTTTCTGTAGATATTTGTTAAATCCATTTGTTTAATAACTTCTGTTAGTGTCGGTCTTAGTCAGGGTTTCTATTCCTGCAAACATCATGACCAAGAAGCAGTTAGGGAAGAAAGGGTTTATTCAGCTTACATTTCCACATTACTGTTCATCACTGAAAGAATTCAGGACTAGAAATCAAGCAGGTCAGAAAGCAGGAGCTGATGCAGAAGCCATGGAGGGATGTTCTCTGCTGGCTTGCTTCCCCTGGCTTACTTAGCCTGCTCTCTTACAGAACCCAAGACTACCAGCCCAGAGATGGCACCACCCACAAGGGGACACCCCTACTTGATAACTAATTGAGAAAATGCCTAACAGCTGGATCTCACGGAGGCATTTCCCCAACTGAAGCTCCTTTCTCTGTGATAACTGCAGCTATGTCATGTTGACACAAAACAAGCCAGAACAGTGTCCATGTGTGTCTATTTAGTTTCTGTTTCCAGGATCTGTCCATTGGTGAGAGTGGGCTGTTGAAGTCTCCCTCTCTTATTATGTGAGGTCAATTTTATTAGATATTAGAATGGCTACTCCAGCTTGTTTCTTTAGACCATTTGCTTGGAAAATTGTTTTCCAGCCTTTTACTCTGAGGTAATATCTGTCTATGTCCCTGAGTTGGGTTTCCTGCAAGCAACAAAATGTTGGGTCCTGTTTGTGTAGCCAGTCTATTAGTCTATGTCTTTTTTTGGGAATCCATTGATGTTAAGAGAAATTAAAGAAAAGTTATTGTTGCTTCCTGTTAT
>NC_034613.1:100436990-100459971 GCF_900095145.1 Mus pahari | reverse complement strand
TTTGTGTTTCTTCTTTAAGGACTTCTACCTGTTTAGCAGTGTTTGCCTGTAGTTCATTAAGGACTTCTACCTGTTTAGAAGTATTCTTCTGTAATACCTTGAGGTATTTTTGTGTGTCCTCTTTAAGGGTTTCTACCTGTTTAGCAGTGTTCTGTGATTCCTTGAGGGATTTTTGTGCTTCCTCTTTAAGGGCTTTTACCTGTTTAGCAGTGTTATCCTGTATTTCTTTAAGTGAGTTGTTATTGCCCTTCTTAAAATCTTCTACCACCATCATGAGATATGATTTTCAATCTGCCTCTTGCTTTTCCAGTATGTTGAGGTAGCTAGGACTCACTGTGGTGGGCATACTGGGTTCTGATGATGCCCAGTGTTCTTGGCTTCTGTTAGTAAGATTCTTACATTTGCCTTTTACCATCTGGTAATCTCTGGTGTTAATGTTCAAGCTGTCTCTGGCTAGAGCTTGATCCTCCTGTGATTCTGTTAGCCTCTGTCAGCACTCCTGGGAGTCCAACTCTCACCTGAGTTCCCGTGGTCAGAGCACTCTCTGCAGGCAAGCTCTCCTCTTGTAGGGCAGGTGTCCAGATGTCTGATCCACCTCCTGATTCCTGGTGTCAGAGCCCTCCCTGTAGGCTGACTCTCCTCTGGCAAGGAAGGTGCACAGTGGTCTGGGTCTCAGCTCTGCCTCCTGGCTGAGGATGAAGGCCTGATGGGACCCTGTCCAAGAAGCTCTGTTGCTTCTGTCACCCATGTGCTCTCAGGTGATCATGAGTTCCTGGGTGTGCTAGGGATCCTGCAGGCTTGAGAGTCCTCTGGAGGCCTAGAAACCCTCAGCCAGGTTCACGCAGATGATGGCAGGGCTGGCCCTGACCTGGACAGATCCCAGCCTCTGGTCGGATGGGGTTCCTCTGTCCCTGTTCCTGCCTGCACAAGACCCTCCTCCATTCTTTGGAGCTGATTGTGCTTTCCACTCACCTGTGATCCCTAGGTGATCCCGAGCTCCTGCAGTGTGGAGAGTACTCTAGGGGCCCAGGTGGCCTCTGGCAGGTTCAGGTGGAATATGGTGGTGGTGGGCCCTACTGGAACAGATCCAGTTGGGAGGTTTTTTGTTTGTTTTTTTTTGTTGTTGTTGTTTGTTTGTTTTTTGAGACAGGGTTTCCCTGTGTAGCCCTGGCTATCCTGAAACTCATTCTGTAGACCAGGCTGGCCTCGAACTCAGAAATTCGCCTGCCTCTGCCTCCCAAGTGCTGGGATTAAAGGCATGCACCAACACACCCAGCCAGTTGGGAGGTTCTTAATGACTTCCATTTCCTTGTTTGACTTGGATCTGTTTAAACATTTCACCTGCTCTTGATTCAAGTTTGGTATGTGGTATCTCTCTAGCAAACCAGTCATTTCCTCCAGATTTCCCAGTTTTGTTGAGTACGGGCTTTTTAGAGTAGAGTATGATGATTTTTTGAATTTCCTCCATTTCTGTTGTTATGGCTTCCTTTTCATTTCTGATTTTGTTAATTTGCATACTGTCTCTGGGCCCTTTAGTTATTATGGCTAAGGGTTTATCTATCTTTTTGATTCTCTCAAAGAACTATCTTCTGGTTTTGTTGATTCATTGTATTGTTTTCTTTGTTTTCATTTGGTTGCTTTCTGCCCTGATTTTGACTATTTTCTGCCTTCTATTCCTCTTGAGTGAATTTGCTTCTTTTTATTCTAGAGCTATTAGGTGTGCTATTAAGTTGTTAGTGTAAGATCTCTCAAGTTTCTTTACCAGGACACTTATTGCTATGAACATTCCTCTGAGCACTGTTTTCATTGTGTCCTATAAGTTTGGGTATTATGTGTCAACATTTCATTAAATTCCAGGAAGTCTTTAATTTCTTTCTTTATGTTTTCCCTGACCAAGTTATTATGGAGTAAGGAATTGTTCAATAATATGTTTGTATTTTACTTGGCGGGCTTTCTGTAGTTTGTGCTGTTATTGAAGACCAGCCATAGATTATTGTGATATGATAGGATGCATGGTATTACTTCAATCTTCTTTTATTAGTTTAGGGTTGTTTTGCAACCAATCATACGGTCAATTTTGGAGGAGGTACCATCATGTGCTGAGAAGGTGTATTCTTTTCTTTTAGGGTGAAATGTTCTGTAGATATCAGTTAAATCCGTATCCTCTGTTAGTTTCACTATAAATCTGTTTAGTTTCGGTTTCAATGACCTCTCTACATGTGAGAGTGGGATGCTGAAGTCTACCATGATTATTGTGTGGGGTTCAATGTATGTTTTGAGGTCTAATAAAGTTTCTTTTGTGAATAGGAGCGCTCTCACCTTTGGGTTATAGATGCTCAGCATTGAGACTTTCTCTTTGTAGATTTTCCCCTTGATGTATATAAAGAGTCATTCTTCATCACCCTTGAAAATTTTTGTTTGAAAGTCTATTATTTTGGATGTTAGAATGGAAACTCCTGCTTGTTTCCTGGAGCTATTTGCTTGGAAGACCTTTTCCCGTCCTTTTACTCTGAGATAGTGCCTGTCTTTGTTTTTGAAGTGTGTTTCTTGTATGCAGTAAAATGCTGAATCATTTTTGCATAGCCAGTCTGTTAGCATATGTCTTTTTATAGATGAGTTGTATCCAATAATACTGAGAGATATTAAAGACAGATGACTGTTGGTTCCTGTTATGTTTGTTTTTGTTGGTAGCTTCATGTGCTTGTGGTTCTCTCCTTTTGGGTCTGTTGTGAAATTCTTAATATCTTGTCCTTTCTTTGGTGCAGGTACCTTCCTTGTATTGAAGTATTCCTTCTAGGATCCTCTGTAGGGCTGGATTGGTAGATAGATACTGTTTGAATTTAGTTTTGTCCTGGAATTTTTTGGTTTCTCCATCTATGTTAATTGAAAAATTTGCTGGTTATAGTAGCCTGGGCTGGCATTTGTGTTTTCTTAGAGTCTGCATGACCTCTAACCAGGCTCTTCTGGCTTTCATCGTCTCTGTTGAGAAGTCTGGTGTAATTCTCATAGGTCTACCTTTGTATATTACTTGGTATTTTCTCTTGAAACTTTTAAGGTCCTTTTTTTTGTTGTTCTGCCCATTTAGTGTTTTGATTATTATGTAACAAGAGGATTTTCTTTTGTGGTCCCTTTTATTTGTTGTTCTATAGGATTCTTGTACTTTTATGTCCATCTCTTTCTTCAGGTTGTTGAAGTTTTCTTCTATGATTTTATTGAAGACATTTTAAGGCCCTTTGAACTGAGACTCTTTGTTCTCTTCTATTCTAATTATTCTTAGATTTGGTCTTTTCATTTTATCCTGAATTTTCTGGGTACTTTGGGTTAGGAGGGTTTTTTTTTTTTATGTTTTGAATTTTCTTTGACAGTTGTGTCAATCTCTTCTAAGGTATCTTCTACATCTGAGATTCTCCCTTCTATCTCTTGTATTCTGTTGGTGATACTTATGTCTATAATTCCTGACCTCTTTCCTAGATTTTCCATTTCCATGTTTGCCTCCATTTGTGTTTTATTTATTGTTTCTGCCTCGACTTTTAGGTCTTACATTGTTTTACTCAATTCCTTGACCTGTTTACCTGTGTTTTCCTGTATTTCTTTCAGTGAGTTATTGATATACTCCTTAAAATATCCTCCTTAAAGGACTCAATTATCTTCATAAGATAGAATTTTAGGACGTATTCCTGATTTTCAGTTGTGTTGGCATTTTCAGGACTTGCTGTGATAGGAGAACTGGGTTCTCATGATGCCATGTATATTGGCTTCTGTTGCTTATGGTCTTGTGCTTGCCTTTTATCATCTGGATATCCCTGGTGTTTGTTGGTCTGGCTGACTGTCTGGAATCTTCCTCTTTTACCCCAAGGTTGCTTCAGGTCTCTTGGTAGGCCTGCAGACTTGGCTATAGCAAACTACTTATGGGGCCTTCCATCTGGGGTCCCTTCACAGAGACAGAGAAGCTGCTGATCTCTTGCGCTGGCTGCAATAGTACATTTCCTGAAAGGCCTTCAGACCATTGGGTCTTCAGTGTAGCAATCAAGCTGTTGTCCAAGAGCTCTGAGTGCAGCTGGTCCTCAAGTGCTCTGAGTGCAGTGGTTCCTCAACTGCTCTGAGTGTTGTGGGTCCCCTACTCCTGTGAGTGCAGTGGGTCCTCTAGGATGGCTCAGGATATGGTGTCCTCATGGGAGCATACCAGCTAGGTGTTTGCCCAAGCAGAAAGGACTGTGCAGAAGGGGCAGAAGGGACAGAAATGGAGTGGTATTTGGGAGGGCGAGGGTTTTGGTGGGTGATGGGTCCCAAGTCCACAGGGCTCCCAGCAGCAGCTGTGGGATTCTGGAGGCAGGGTGGGGGTTTCTTACCAACTGCTCTCTAGGATGGCTCATGATATAGTATAGTATCTTTACTGGAGCAGACAAACTAAGAGTCTGCCCCAGCAAAAAAAGACCTGGAAGAAGGGGTCCTACTTCTTCTTTCATATCATATCTATCCAGTAGTGGGAGGGGATGAATACAGAGGAAATGACAATTTTAATAAAGACTCATTTGAAAAATTATATTTCTTACTATATTGTCTAGAACACTATTATGATAACCATTCAGATGGAAGTATAAATGAAATATTACATTTTCCCATAAAATTGTCACTCTAATTTGTAGTTGAAAATTTTTCATGCATGGATCAGAGATCCTATGCAGAGTATGTTGTACATGGTGCTTGTTTTTAGTTTACATGTATTCACTTTCATTATATAGAATTTTTTAATGTATACTTTTTAAAAAATGAATAAACTTGTTAATGAAATGACACAGGAGTTAAAGATGTTTACTGTCAACCTTGATAACCGAAGTTTTAGTGGAAAGAGATACTAAACTCTACAAAGTAACCTTTGATTTCCAGATTAATATGGTATGCATATATCCCCTCAAACACAAGATAAGTTAATACAATTTTAAATATGCCTTGTAACGACATAGTGATGCAACAACTTTGCAACACTTATAGCAAGTAAAACATAAATAAAAACAATTCTTTCAACTTTAGTGCATTGGCTATGTTGTAATGTAGCTTTTTCCCCTTCAAGCATAACATGTTCTTCCCATACAAATGTTGTTGTAATGGATACCATTGGCAGTTATCTGTGAACAATAATGAGAGAAACAACACAGACATATGTAGGTTTGTGGTGTCAGTTATGTAGCTATTAACACTCTTTAATAAAGGGAAGTAGGGAAGACTCATGAGACTGACATGTGAGACTCCAAATATTACATGTTCTTAGCTACCCAGGAACAAATGATCTTGGCAGATATTGCAGTATATATAAAGTAAAAGGTTCACTGAACATTAGATTCCACGATGCAGCTTCCATGCAGTCAGGTTTCATGATGATGTTTGACAGTGATACAGTTGTTTGTGTCTACACTTCTGCAAGTAATACCTCCACCAGTCTCTGTAAGTAAGTCTTTAAAACTCAGTAGTTCACCAGATTGATTGTCAGGTGAATTTACTTTAATTAGTTCTGTTATTTTTGCCCTATGTGGAGTAAGAAAGCTGTTTTTAACTAACCAGGAAAAATCAGTGCAACAAATTGGTACCCAATGTGGGGCAGAAAGGAAGGAAGGATCAAGTTTGGAGAAGATATTTTGTGGCCATTTGCTGAAGATATCAAAGCATGACATTGAGGCTGAACCGCAAAATGCTCATGTATCATTGGGTACAATACCAAAACAGTATCTTTCCCCATGTATTATGATGTTGTGTGCATTCTTGTCATGTCTGTAGTTGTATGGGCCTTGTTATAGGTAGTATGGCATGTAACTAACATTGAAAAATCAGGAGGTGGTGTATCAGTGTAGAAAGCATCAAGATAACCATCTTTTTCCATATGAAATAAAATGAGGTGTCTGCTTGATGAATGGGGTCCATCATGTAAGTAAAGGAAAACTCTGAAAATAGGTGAGAATTAGACAGTGTACCAAAATTCTGAAACTAACTCAATGGGAAGAGATTGACAGCAAGTCACCACAGAAGTTGCATGGCTGCTGTTATGCATAATAAGATATGCAGCTGAGTCATGTATGCCTGACCAGCAGAAAGTTATTTGTATATTACAAGAACTGCAAAAGAAAAGGAAAATGCAACTAGAATCCTCCACTTTTTCATCTAATTTGGCAGGTACATAGCATTAAAGAGAGAGAATTAGATGGGGGTATTCATATGTCAATTCTTAATGGAAATATGAGTTAAATCTGTGCTAGGAAGATGACATTGAGATCTCAAAACTTGGCATATTTTTGAAGAGTCAGAGATAAGAGAGAATAAAAAGGAGTAGGAGATACCCTTCAAGTGTGACCTTTAATGAAGGGAAATATTTTAATATATTATTTGTGTTTTGTGACAAGGAATGTCTGTGTATCATGCATGTGTGTGCTTGTGCCTGTAGAACATAGAAGGGGACATTGAATGTCCTAGAACTGGAGTTGTAAATGGTTATGAACTACTATGTGGGTGATAGAAATAAAATTCAGGTCCTCTAGAATAACACCAAATGCTCTGAACTACTGAGACCTCTCTTCAGCTCCAGGAAACATCTTTTTGATTAAGGAGTACGTAGCATGAATTCATAATGACTTGGTACAGAAAACAATTGATACAAGTGATGGATAGAAGTGTGCTGTGCTGTGTTTTTTCTTGCTAATATTTCACATTAGCAACCCCTTAGCTGCTGACACCTGTGATCAACTGATGCTACTGGGAATAGATGATATTATGATTTCTTCCTACTATCTATAAAAATTTTTCTTTACATGGGCAGTGAACTGGTAATCTCTGAATGTCTCATAAACTTAGAAAATCACCTAAAAATTTGTAAACAAACAAACAAACAAAAAACAAAAACAGAATTTAGTAGAATGTATCTTGTGGGGTAAAAGGCATTCCCAGAAATCATTTTTGTACACATCTCATCATGAAAAGCTAAACACAGCAAGCAGAAATTGTGAAAATGTTATATTTTTATCCCTAAGTGCTAAAAGATATTGTACAAAAATACTTATGGTTGCATGTGAAAGAATGTTTTCTTTGGTAAGACATATTTTTAAAGCAAAGACTATGAAGATCATCATGGTTAATTAAAAATACATAGTATACAAACAACAATCTTTGAGACAATGCTATCTTTGCTAAAAACAATTAAATTTTGCAAGTTATTTTTGGTTTTGGTTTTGTTTGTTTTTTGTTTTTGATGGTAGTTCTCTTTTCTTTGTTCCCTTTTTTGTTTGTTTGCTTGTTTTACTATTATGTCACAAACATGTAAATAACAATAGCAGTACTGAAATCTGTTTGGGACAATTAAGTTTTTCCCATGATCTTTCATATATTGAATTTGTTCTATGAGTCTTTAAAAATGTATAAAATGTATTATAAATACTTTCACCTCCCATCATTTTAACTTCTCCATAAAAATCCTTTTTATCAAATCTACAAAATCCCTTTCCCATTAGAAAGACAGTCCTCTGTGTTTAATATTCCTGGTTTCTCTTGAGATCTGTGACCTCAAGGACCTTCATTCTATTCTCCCATCTCTCTCTCTCTCTCTCTCTCTCTCTCTCTCTCTCTCTCTCTCTCTCTCTCTCTCTCTCATTTTTCTCTCTGGTATGTGTGTGTGTGTGTGTGTGTGTGTGTGTGTGTGTGTCCCTCTGAGTTTAAGCAAGGCCCTTTTTATGAGCATGTGTTTGGAATTATTCATTAGAGATTAATAGTCTTACTAGTATGGGTATATAGCTAGAGACTCCCCCTATTTTAGTTATTTCAGTAGCCCTTAGTTCTGTGTGGAGGAGTAGGGTAACACTGAGTTCCTCCCCTACCCCTAACTTGTTGGGAACATAGCATGAAAGTCCTTGAGACCACAGAACTCCAGAGAAATCAGGAATGTCAAGCACACAAGAGTGTTTTTCCAGTGGCAAAGATGAAAATCCTGTTCTACCATCCATAAAGCTGAATGTTGGTAGTGATTCTATTTTGTCTGGTAATTAGTGTTATCTGTTAGCCCAGGCCATATCAAGCTCCTATAACAAGGACTGGAGGTAGCTGGTAATCTCAATGACTCTTAGAGCCAGATGTTCCCTCAACTTCTCACAACCAGGATCAGAGGTGGCTAATAGCCCAAATGACATTTGTAGAGTGTTGCTGAAATGGAAGTAAAGAGGGAAAATATTGACATTTGAATGGCTTAAGCAAGGAAGTAATTAGGAAAAAAATAGTAAATGAGTGTGCAAATGGGAGAGGGAGCTTAAGCATAACAAAGTGTATATTAAAAAATGAACTAACCAGTACCCCCAGAGCTCCCAGGGACTAAACTACCAACCAAAGAAAACATGTGGTGGGATCCAAGGTTCCAGTCCTCGTTGGGCATCAATGGGAGGAGAAGCCCTTGGTCCTGTGAAGGTTCAATACCCCAGTGTAGGGCAATGCCAGGGCCAGGAAATGGGAGTGGGTGCGTTGGTAAGCAGGGCTAGGGGGGGAGGGAATTGGGGGGGGGGGCGGTTGGAGGGGAAACCAGGGAAGGGGATAACATTTGAAATGTCAATAAAGAAAATATCTAATAAAAAATAAATTTAAAAAGTTTTATTCCTGAAAGTGCTAAATTTCAATGAGATATTTGAGCTTCTATCTATTAATTCAAAATATTTCCATTTTCTCTATTTTATTTGATTATGACAGCCGTGAAATTATGATGATGTACATATATAGATTTTATGACAAGTAAAGAAAAAATCATAAAATTTTTGAAACTGGAGCAGTGATTCTGTTGATAAGATGCTGCCATGCAAACTTGAAGGCCTGAGTTCAGGCTATAGCACCCATGTAAAAGCCAGGGTTGGTAGCACATCCTATTCCTGTACTACTGACAGAGAGACAGAAGGATCACTGGGACTTGTTCATTCAGAATAGCCATATCAGTGCTTCCCAGGCACAGTGAGAGATCCTGCTGAAAAATAAAATAATATAAGTGGCTAATGACATTGATTATCAAATATTCTCACTTGCTACCAAGTCTGAATACCTAAGTTTTGTCTTTAGAACTCATATGGCAGAAGGGAAAAACTGACTTGTGAATTGTCCTCATCTCCATATATGTGTAATAGCAATTAAATACATATATTCTCTCTGTCTGTCTATCTATCTATCTATCTATCTATCTATCTATCTATCTATCTATCTATCAACCTCTCTATATATCATCTAGCTCTGTCTTTTCTATATCTCTCTCTCTAAATAAATATGTGTAAAAACAAAATAAAACTAAGTTCAACATTAGGAAACATATCAAACATTGACCTCTGTCAGTCAAAACCACCCTCATAAACATGTATGCATAGCCATCCATCCATACAAGACACAAATGAACATGTATACATACATACATACATATATACATCAAATCACTGACACAAATTTCTGTCTGAATGGAATCTAATTTTCTTGCTTCTTTTCTTGTAGTTATGTTTAATTGCTCTGAGAGATTTTATACATTGAGGATATTCATTATTTTTTGGTATCAAGAGCCTAATTTGTCTCATGTCCATAGCATTAAAAAAATCTATAAATCTATTTCATTTTAACACAAAAATATAGACATGTTTACTGAAGTAAAGTAGCTTCTACATCTTAACCTTATAGTTGATCACAAATCAAAATAACTTGTATGTAATTAAGGGACCCATGTACTGTGGAGTGCCTCCTTCTAGACTCTAGGTTAGGCACAAACTACATCCAAACTCCATTTTCCAAACACTACTGGATACAAAGAAACCCTTATTAAGTAAGGCAAAGAGACAAGGTGGCTGGATAATCTGAATCACACAGAAGCAGCAGCAAATAGCTTTGCAAGTGTTAGTTTTAAGAGGGAAAGGGGGAGGTCTATGTTAGAATGAGCAGGAATGAGTTGGTAAATTCTGATTGAATATTTTAATTCAAGTAGTTAAAATAATGAATTTTGATTGCTGCGCTGTGAGAGTTGAACTTGATAAGTCTCATAAATGATTCAGACATAACATAGTGGCCAAATAAGTGGATAGAACTTGGTGGCTAGCTTTAGGAATATAATCTAATTGTTTAATAATGGAGAAGGGCAAGGAAAGGGCAAAACCCTGCAAGCACCATATTTGCCAAGCTCTGCCCTGTGTTTGCCATGCTTGGGCCTGCTACAGCCTTTTGGGTAGTGATATCACAACATTCACTTGTACTCTGTATTCTAGAAATTTACAATTTCTTTCATGTATGTGTGTGTGTGTTTCTATGATTTACCTATAATATACATACATGCATCCATTTGATGTGTATATCACTTATATTTTAAAAATCAATAACTTTCTTGTATATTGTACATATGCACTAACATAAAAAGCACGCACTTCCTTCCACAAAATAAGAATGATATAAACACCAAAAATTAGCTTTTAAAGAAAAATATTGTATTTCTCATTTTATACTGTATTTATCATGTTAAAAAATTACCCTCCTATCACAGATAAAATAAATCAGTAAAGTTGGTACTGACAAATACATTACACAATTCCAGTTGACTGAAAAAACTAAAAATGGAAAAATATCACACTAAGAAATGCAGAAAATATAAAAGTTAAGAAAATCCAGTATGCAAACATCAAATATTAAATTTAACATTCATATAAAAGAGAAGCAAGGATGACATTTACAGTTGAAATGTACAAATATAACATTATTTTCACTGTGTTGATGTGCACATATAAAGGATTGAGAAGTAGCTCCATCCTTAAGAGGTAATACTGACCGTACACAGAAAGTGACTTTGATACCAAACACTTGGGGCAGACAACACATAAGTGCCAGATCCAGATCCAGGATAACCCACTGCATCTGACCTCCACAGGCACCTGCATTCACATGCACACTATTAAAAATATCAAATAAATCCTTAAAAATCAGATAGATAGATAGATAGATAGATAGATAGATAGATAGATAGATATTTACCATTTAACCTTTTGTACTTGTATAGTTCTCTAGTTATTATCCATATGCATATTGAAGAGCAAATATTAATAACATTCTTCTTCATGTATTTCTCACTATTCAGAGCTAAAAATTGTTATTCATTAAACAATTTTTTATTTCTCATCTTGAGTTGGTCTTCTGACTTCTGTTTTATTGTTTGCACTTTTATGTATTTGGCCTTTTCTGTCTGCTTGTTTCACTTAACACAATAGTTACGCTTTCATCAATATGACTATAATACCTGAGAAACAGCTTAACAGAGAAAAGGCTTTTCTTGGATCACCACTTCTGTTAGTTTCATTTCATCATGGCAGAGTAGGCATGGTAGAAATCATGGCTATGGAGACATCTGGCACAGATAGCTCATTCCACATGGCCAAGAATCAAAGCGTGAGGTCAGAATCAGGGCCTAAGCTCTAACTTCCAAAGGCTTTGGCTTCATGTCCTAAAGACACTATTGCATCTGAAAATAACATCAATAGCTAGGGGGAAAGCACTCAAAACATGAACCAGCAGGTGAAATCTCTGATGCCTATAAAGTCTAATGATTATTCCAAAATTTACTATACACAAAAATTTCAATATGATTTCAAAGGAGAATCATATTCAACAGTGTGTATATATATATATATATATATATATATATATATATATATATATATAAATTTATTTATTCATTCATCAATATGTGAAAGTTTGGTTTATTTCTCCCTTTGGATGTGATGACAAATGCTTCCATCATAGAGAGTATAGATATAAGTAATCTAGGGTTAGGGAGGTGATCAAGCAAATAAAAATGCCTATTCCTAAACTTGACCATTTGAGTTCAATTCCCAGAACTCCCATGGCAGAGAGATTTAATTTTTTTCAATGGATATCCTCTGATGTCATAGATTGTCTTCTGACCAGCACACTGGTATGGGTTACACACAGAAAATGAAACAAAACAAAACAAAAAAGTAACAAAAACAAAAGAATCATGCTTTATTGTCTTTATTTGTTTCAGTGATTTCACATACATAGCTAGAAAGAAGACTGATATATCATTAAATAGCAATTATGCTTAAATACATGAGAAAAGACACAGTATATTTTACAGAGAATATCCAAATTCTTCACTTTCTCCACATTTTTCTCAAAACTTTTTAATCATAGGCATTATCTCATTGATTGAGTTCACATTTTTTGCATTTATATCTAATTTATGTACTGAGCTAGTCATCAGTCCATCACTATAATACAATACCTGAAATAATTAGAGAGGACAATGATTAGTTTTGGTTTAGAATTGCCATGGTTCCAGTGTATACCTGATTGGCACCATTATTAGTGATTTACTGAAGCAGGTCATCATGAAGTGTGTGTGAGTATATGTGTGTGGGTGTGTGTGTGGGTGTGAATATTTCATGGGAAGATAGCAAAAATGAGCAGAGTAGCAGCACCTAGAGTCCCACTATCAACTGTGTGAGTATATCTGCAATAATTCGTGTCATTCCTGTTGTGTCTTATCTCTCAAGGTATTGCAAACTTCTAGTAGTATCACAGTGAGAAAGAAGTTCATAATCCAAGCTGTTTGAATGAGCCTTCTAAGAAAACAGAGTCTAATCAAGCTTTGTCTAATTTCAAATTGAGCTAATTGCTTTGTGATTTTTGAGCCTTAGGAGCACACTATGTTTTCCATGTGTTAATTTGTTCCTGAGTGATCAATTGAATATATTTTCTTTTATATTGTGCTGCCTTGCTTATTTTCTCTCCCGCTCTCTATACTTCTAAGCATCAAAGCAAAGACCTCCTGCTTACTGGGCAAAGGTTCTATCACTAACTCCTATCTAAATCCCCATAGTTTTTACACTCTTGACACAGTTCCATGACACATTTTACAATTTTGTAAGGGATCATTTATCTATTTTTTAAAATATTATCTGAATATTTGGTTTTATATTCATTATCACAAATTTTTCTCACATTTTAAAGGATTCATTTAAGCTCTTACATTTAGGCTTTTCATGGATTTTCAATTATTTTTTAACATAAAATGCTATGTATACTTAAAAGGTAGAGTATGGTATTTTAGTATGTGTGTATAATGCTTAGTAACTAAATAAGTATAATTTATATATTATTACCTCTATCCAATATTTCTATTATATTGTACTGTAACTTTCAAATTTCTTTCTTTTAATATATTATGAAATATACAGTAGATTATTTTTAATCCACACATGGTTACTTTTTGTCTTTTATTATTATTGTTATTATTATTATTCATTATTATATGTGTATTTGTATATTCATATATACGTGGACTCACATGATATGTGTATCAGAGTTCACTATGTGGAGTCAGTGCTTTCTTTCCTTCTTTATATAATTTTTAGAGATAGAACTTAGTTTTCTAGGCTTGTGCAATAGGTAACTTCACCCACTGATCCATCACATCCATTCAATATTGAGTTAATTTTATATGGTGTGGGGGTTTTAATATTCTTCTCCTAGGGAGTGTCACTATTTGGAGGTGTGGCCTTGTTGGACTAGGTTTAGCCTTGTTGGAGGATTTGTCATCGTGAGCATGGGCTTTAAGAACCTTATCCTAACCACGGTGGAGCCAGTCTTTTCCTAGTGGCCTTTAGAAGAAGATGTAGAACTCTCAGCTCCTCTTGCACCATGCTTGCCTGGATGTTGCCATGTGTCTACCTTGATGATAATGGACTAAAACTCAGAACCCGTAAGCCAGCCCCAAATAAATGTTATTCTTATAAGAGTTGCCTTGGTCATGGAGTCTGCTCACAGCAGTAAAACATTAACTAAGACATATGGTATAAGTTAAAAATCTAAATTCATTATATTCCATGTGGATACTTGGTTTTCCCAAACTACTTTTTATTATTATTATTATTATTATTATTATTATTATTATTATTATTATTATTATTTGTGTGTGTGTGATGTGTGTGTTATATGTATAGGATACATATGCTGTGGAGAGCATATAGAGGTCAGAGAACAGAACTGTGGAGTCAGTATTTTCCTTTCAGTTTTAAATGTAGGATCTGAAGATTGAATTTAGGTTACCAGTATTTCACAGAAAAGTACCTTTACCTGGTGATCCATTTTGCTGGCTTCTCAAATCACTTTTATGCAACATTTTACCTTTTCTTTAATTGATTGACCATTCCTTTCTTGACGAAAAGTCCTTAATTACAAATATGAGAGTTTATATTTTGGTTCCTTTCTTATTTTATTGATATCTATGCAAGTATCACATTTTTGTTTTGATTTTGTTTGTTTGTTTGGTTTTTTGTTTGTTTTATTTAGAAATAGGGTCTCACTCTGTAGTCCCAGTTTTTCTTAAACTGCCAATGTAGACCACAATGGCCTTGAATTCACAGTGCTCTGCCTAGCTTTGATTTACCTGTATTTGGATAAAAGACATGCACCATCACATCCAGTGTCAACTTTCATGCTTACTATAATTCTTTAGTATTCTTGTAAATTAGAATGCTTAATGTCTCAAACTTTGTCTTATTTTTAAATTCTTTTATTATTATTATTATTATTATTATTATTATTATTATTTTCTTTATTTACATTTCAAATGCTATCCCGAAAGTTTCCCATACCCCTCCCCCCACCTCTGTTCCCCTACCCACCCACTCCCACTACTTGGCCCAGGCCTTGCCTTGTGCTAGGTCATATAGAGTTTAATATTTCCTTCTTAGCTATCTGTAATCTATTTTGACTTAGCATTAAAATTTTGGATTGACTCTATTTCTGCAAAATTATTACTGAGATGCTGACAGCAGTTGCACTAAATTTGTATATTGCTTTTGTTACTGTAGACATCATAATAATATCAAATATTCTAATCCCTAAGAGAAAGATTTTTCTTGATTTATTACATCTTTATTTAATTAAATTAATTATTATACTTTTTAATGTACTCATCTCTTACCACCACAAATTTATCTTAAGCATTTTACTGTTTAATGACACTGTAATTGAAATGCTCTCTTGATTTCTCCATCAATGTTGTCATTGTTAGTGTACTGCAGCACATTAATTCCTGTGTGTTGTTTTACATCTTTTAACTCTGCTGAACACATCTATTAGATACAAAAGATTTTTGCGGAACATTTCAGACTTTCTGCATCTAAAAATGCCTCATCTATAAACAAAAATAATTAATTTTACTATTCCTTTCCATTTTACATGCCTGTTTCTTGTCTAATTGTTCTGGATAGAACACCTAATACATAATGGGGGAGTCTAAAGTAGCTGTCATTGTCATGTTCTTAAACTCAAAGGAACTATATCTGTAAATCATTTTGTTAATAGTGCATTTTTCATACTGGCTTTGATTGTATCAAGTCATTTTTAAAATATATTTTCATTTTCTTAAGTGATTTTACACTGGAAAGTTTTCTTTGTTAGTCGGTTTACCATGCTATAAGAAGTATCTTACATTCAGTGTTACTATTTATATAAAGTGTAATCTCTCATTAGTTTCTCAGAATCATAAGATGCTCTGAAATTAATCAACAATTCTCTAGTACCATGATATTCTTCAAACTATTGAGAACAAAAGAAGGCACCCCATTCCTAGAAGTCAGAATAAATAGAAGGTTTGGTTATATTCTGTCTTTAAAAAACTGTGTAGTATCTACACCACATGGGCAGGGTATTATTTCCATGCATAAAAAGCAGGTTTTTGTTCTATCTATCTGTCTATCTATCTATCTATCTATCTATCTATCTATCTATCTATCTAATCTATCTATCATCTATCCTCATTAGAAAATCTTCATACCTAGTCAGTTCTTTGCTTTTATAATGACATGTAGCAGGAGGGCAAGGAGGACAAATGTTGAAGAAATTTATGGAAATGCCTGTGGACATACTGGCAAGGGAATCAGATAGGGTAACTGCAGATCTTCACTACTCCCTCTTTTTTTCAAAATTCAATGGCCCAATCTAACCATCAGCTCTCATGGAGACTACTTGTTGTGGCCTCTCCTAACTCTCTGCCTCTATTCTCAGCAGACATATAAGATGGTGGTAGAACACTATGTTTCCTCCCTCTTGTGAAATATGAATGTTGTCAGCTTATCTCTGTTCCTAAGTGTCAGCTATCTATCTATCTATCTATCTATCTATCTATCTATCTATCTATCTATCTATCTAAACACATTTAACCTGCAACCCCCAGTGACCACAACTAACAGAAAAATTTCCTACCAAACATTACATAAGAACCAGAGAGGACAGCAGAAAGCAAAAATCAAATCATCAACTCAACAAAGACAAGACCAAATATCAGCACCTATAATTACAATCATTCCCAGAAGCCTGGATGTTAATGTAAAAACTTAATAACAGTCAGGAAAATATGTCCACATTACAGCCCCAAAACACTACTAGAGTAGGCCTTGAGAATTGCTACATAGCTGAAGCACAAAACAGGGACCTTAAAATAACCTATATAAATATGATAGAGGTACTTAAAGAAGAAATGAATAAATCCATTAAGTAAATCTATGAAAGCAAAAACAAGCAGTGGAAGGAAATGAACAAAGGAGATCAAGATGTGAAAGTGAATGTACAATCAAAAAGAAAATCCAAACTGAGGCAAAAATATAAATAAAAAAATTGTCACTAGCAGAATATAAGAAACGGAAGACAGAATATCAGGCATTGAAGATATGATAGAAGAAATGTATACCTTTGTCATAGAAAATGTTAAACCTAAAATAATTCCAGGCATAAAATATGCAGGAGAAGATGGCAACAAACAGATTGGAAAAATATCAATCCTACATCCCATAGAAAGCTAATATCCAACATATACAAAGAACTCAAGAAGTTGGACTCCAGAGAGTCAAATAACCCTGTTAAAAATGGGGCACAGAGCTAAACAACGGATTTTCATCTTAGGAATATCAAATGGCCAAGAAGCACCTAAAGAAATATTCAACATCCTTAGTCATCAGAGAAATGCAAATCAAAACAATCCTGAGATTCTACCTAACACCAGTCAGAAAGGCTAAGATAAAAAATCAGGTGACAGCAGATGCTGCCAAAAATGTGGAGAAAGAGGGACACACTTTCATTGTTGGTGCAATTGCAAGCTGGTATGACCACTGTGAAAATTAGTCTGGCTGTTCCTCGGGAAACTGGGTATAGTATTACCTGAGGGCCTAGCTATGCCACTCCTGGGCATATATCCAAATGATACTCCAACATATACCAAGGACACCTTCTCTACTATGTTCATAGCAAACTCCTTTATAATAGCCAGAAGCTGGAAAAACCCAGATGTCCTTCAACAGAGGAATGGATACAGAAAATATGGTACATTTTCTTTCTTTCTTTCTTTCTTTCTTTCTTTCTTTCTTTCTTTCTTTCTTTCTTTCTTTCTTTCTTTCTTTCTTTCTTTCTTTTTTTTCTTTTTGAGACAGGGTTTCTCTGTGTATCCCTGACTGTCCTGGAACTCACTCACTCTGTAGACCCAGCTGGCCTCGAAATCAGAAATCCTCCCGCCTCTGCCTCCCAAGTGCTGGGATTAAAGGCATGTGCCACCATGCCCGGCACAATGTGGTACATTTTCACAATGGAGTACTACTCAGCTATTAAAAACAATGAATTTATGAAATTCTTACCCAAATGGATGGAACTAGAAAATATCATCCTGAGTGAGGTAGCCCAATCACAAAAGAACACACATGGTATGCACTCACTGATATTAACCCAAAATCCTTGGGAATACCCAAGATACAATTCACAGACCACATGAAGCTCAAGAAGAAGAAAGACCAAAGTGTGGGTGCTTCAGTCCTTCTTAGAAGGGGGAACAAAATAATCACGGGAGAAATTGGAGCAGCCCACTGAGTGATTTGTTAAAAGCTAGCTGAGCAAGCCTGTGAATCCACATGAGTGAGTAGAATTCATCCATTGTTCCTGTTTTAGTTCCTGCTTGAGCTATTGCCCAGAATTTTCACAATGGTGGATTATGAATTGGAAGTGTAAACTAGTTTTCTTACCCATTTTGGTCATAGTATTTATCACAGAAACAGGGGTCCAGGTAGAACAGTAGCTCAGGCTAGATTTAAACTCACAGTGATTTTTCCCATCCCAGTCTCTGGTGTGAAGGGATCACAGACATAGACTTCTATTTCTAGTGCTCTAATACCAACAAATCAGTGCTTAGAAACTGAGTATTATAATATGAGAATATTATTTTTTGAAAATTGGTAGAATAAACACAAAAATGTTATGTAGAATTTACAAAGTATTTTTGGATGAAATTATGAGTCAAGAAATAAACATAAAATATAAAAATGCTAACAAATCCAGAGGCAAACAAAGGATATATGATTTGAAAGAAGAAGGGCAATTAGAAGAAACCAGAACTTTGGAGTGAGGTAATGAATGAGAGGAGGTAAATAAGAGAAGAGGAAAAAGATAAACACAGTATGAATAAATATCCCCAAATGAAATGAACTCACCACATTGTATAAATCTATTACTTAACAAAATTTTAGATTAATTTTTGATTTATGTGTGATAGTATCTGGTTAAAAGACTAATATTACCAGTTTTTGTTGTTGTTGTTGAGACTAGAAGTGTGTGGTTACTGTAGAAAATGAGATGCAATCATTTTCTAACCCTATAAAGGATCATGGTCACCTGTTTTTATTGGAGGAGCATTCTATCAAGTGGGTTCATTTGCTCATGTGCTCTCATGGCATGGGACATATGGCTCAACCATCCAAGTCACCATAACTTCTACATGATGATGGAAAAGTGACCCAAAATAAGTCTTTTCTCCTTTAAGCTACTTTGGTCAACAGTTTTATCGCAGGAGTAGAACACATAACTGAGACAAAGGCACTAAATATCAAAACCTGATGCTGAATATTAAAACTTTGCTATAAATCATATTATGACATGTTTGCCAAAAATAAATTGAGTTTCAGTCTTATGCTAGTAGAAAACAAAGTAATGATAAATGAATGAAAAGTAAGCAATAATAAAAAAAATCAATTAATAAATAAATAGAATCTACATAGCTCATAACAGACATGGGTAGTTATTGAAACATACATACATACATACATACATACATACATACATACATACATACAGCAAAGTACTTATAAAAACTGTAATGATATTAGAAAATGGTTATACCAAATATAAAAATGTAAATTTAGACTTCAGACCAGATTTCAGATGAACTCCAGTACCTGTAGCAGCCCTTTCCTGTCACATACACTGATTCTATTAATAATATTGTCTGTTAATCTCAAACCAACTTTCAGGAGCTTGGATTTCTCACTTTTATCATATAGCTGTTGCTAATTTACATGTACATTACTTATTTATTCAAGTAAAATTTAATTCTTAAAATGAAGAAATGGTATATAATTATTGATACTTTTATTTACTTGGTGTGTTGTGTGTGTGTGTGTGTGTGTGTGTGTGTGTGTGTGTGTGAGAGAGAGAGAGAGAGAGAGAGAGAATCATGTTCAAGTGGAGGTCAAATCAAATTGTGGGAGTTTGTTTCTGTGAGTGCTAAAGTAATGATTTAAGTTTTAATTACTGTACTTAAGACATCTAAAACACAAAGGTGTCTCTAACTTATAAGCTTCTCTTGCCCAAGTAAGCTCTACTTAACCTAGGATAGGTAACTTCCTGGGATGCTGTGGATGGTTCCTGTAAGCTAACAAGCCACGTGTCTTCATTTCTCTAGACAAGTTTGGTTGCCTCCACTGCCCTGTATGTGCTTGATCACATATAGGTAGAGACACATAGGCAGGAAGTACATCAGAATGTGTGGTTATTCCCAATTTGACATGGACAGGAAACATGTAGCCCTGTGGATTTTGTCTTTATGAATGCTGAGCTAGCATAATTCATGACCATTCCTATGTAGTAGTAGTCCTATGTATGGATCTGGCCAGTAACTAATAAATCTTGCTTCAAAGTTTGCTGAAAATTCTGGTTGTCATCTTATTCTCACCAGGTGAAATTAACATTTTCTCCTTCAGCATGTGAGTACTAGTGATTTACTCTAGGTTAGGTGCCTTGTGATAGATGTCTTTTTCCAATAAGCCCAGAATACAGAATCTTTGCTTACATCTACTTTTATCTGCCTAGAAAATATTTCTTCACATATCAGATCCTGTAGTGAGAATTTTGATTTCTTTAAAACAACAGATATAACAGGTTTTTTTTTTTGTTTTGTTTTAATCCCAGTAGTGGGCCATGTGACTGCCTCAGATTGTGTACATCAGCTGACTATGATTTGCCTCATGTTCTGGTAGGAATGTGTTTTTGTAGATTCATGCAGCTACATGACCTTTGGAATTTTGGATACTTTTCAGAAGATATGTAAATGCTTGAGTCACACTAGATGAGGCTGGTTGAGTGGCTGGTTGTTGTTCACAATTTGCTGTGGTTGGTCAAGTTGTCATGTGTGAAGAGACAAGAAGAAATTAGACATCTTGATGTCAAAGATCAAATTTGTCCCAAAGAACTCAATGTGTCTAATTAGCAGGAAAAAGTCTAATGATATTATTGTCCCCTCTCATTTGTATCTCCAACATAGTGTTAAGGGGTGAAAAGGGGGAAGAAGAGGTGTTTAGACGGATGGAAGAAAAAGGAGTTCACAAAGAAGAAAGAAGTTCAGTTACAGGGTCCTTCTGATAATATAAAGAAATATTATGTTAATGAGTTAATAAAATGTTAATAGCTAATGTATAATGATTCCATACACACAGGATGTTAATATTTTAGCCACATTATAAATACTCTAGAAAGGTTCCATGAGACAAATGACTGAGGTACAAAAATTATTAATGGAATAATAATAGCAGTAGTATTAGAAGAAAAAAATCAGTTAGGTTTTGTTTTGTTTGTCAAATATCATTGATCATCACAATCTTTCTATGAATTCCTCTCAGTATGGAAAGGTATTTATTTAATTTGACAATAAAATGTAAGTCAGTAAAACATAAATAAATAAATAAATAAGACAGTACACAGTGCCAAAAGAGTTTCAGGTTCAGGAAACTTCCCACTTCACAGGGCAACATGGGCGTTGAGTCTTTTAAAAGTAATGCAGAAAGAGTTTTTTTACAGAAAGAAATATCCTTATTTGAACGTGTTTTTGATCAAATAGTAGCCCATGATAGTCAGAGGATTGCCGTTTTGCAATTGGTTGAGAATAGGATTAAGCTATCTGATAGGCCTTTTCTCTCCCTCAGTGAGGTAGTTATAGGACAGATTAAATGAAGTCAAAAGAAGATAAAGGTAGGCTTATTAGGAGGCAGTTTTCTGGTTGGTTTATCAATCTCACAAGTGGAGGTCAGTAATGTCCCACATCCAAGCTAAACCAAGGAAGGGTTTATAGAGTTTAGGTGAGGAGTTTTGACATGACAGTTAGGAGCTGGGATTATGTCCATACAGGATCAAAAACTGAGCTGTTGAGTGGGCACTCTTAGATGGTTTACAGGAAACTTTAAGACAGGGTTTGAGGATATTCTAGCCCAGAGTTTTGTTTTGTTTTTCCAAGTGTGTGGGGAAGTTTTCTCTGTGCAGGTGGGATTGGGGCAAGGAGGGCAGTCTGGGTTTCTTAGCTAGTACAGAGGATAAGCATGTAATTCAGCCCAACATTATCAAGTACAGAAGTTGTTCTTCCACTTACTTTTTTAACAAGTTCTCTACATGTAGTTTCAGATGCCCTCAAATTTGTGGTGGTCTCTTTTTCTGCCTTAATATAATTATTGTAGGTTTGACACACACCACCAAGCTAAATCATTGGTAAATTAGGTTTCTTGTTTTTATCTTGTATTATTTTTAACAAACAAATTTGACTAGTTTTCAGTTTGTTGTTAAGGAATGTATGGTACTTAGCTTCCAGTGAGTAGTAATAATCAATGACATTCACATTTTTATCTAAATATATCTTTTGGTTTTAATTCTACAGAAAATAAATTATCCACTGGGGCTTATATATACTTTATACTCATATATAAAATGTGATATATGATACATTGTTGGGGACTCGATTTAATTCTGCTTGTATTATGTTAATCTGGTCCTCAAAATTGCACAAGAATCCATACATCCACAGGTAATAATCTAAGGGAACCCTGCCCCAGTTGGTTTTGATTGGTAAATAATGTTTCTGGCTGGGAGTTAGAGGCAGGTCTTTTAGGATTACAGGGCAAGGGATCAGAGAGGAAGGAAGAGGAGACCACTATGACTGGGAAGGAGGAGAGACACCACACATGAGAGCTGCAGAAGACAGAGATATAGCTGTCATGTAGGTACAGCGGAACAAAGTCAAGAGGTCTGCAGGTCTGGGTCAAGGGCAGCCATAAAGGAACATAGGTTTTAGTAAGTAATAACTTGGGAATATTGGACGGTGGATCAGGAACATGGAGGTTAGGAAGTAGTCCAGCCACTGAGCTCTTTAAGGCATGCAAAAGTATAAAGTCTGTGTGTATGTGTCTTTCATTTGGGAACCCAGAATATTGGGGCTGGTAGTGAAGTACTCTCATTGCCACCGCAAGGATTTAATTGGGTAATGATAATTGGGAGCTACTATAATACATGATACATGATGCATGATATATGATATGTAATATGTGACATACAACCTGTGATATATATATATATATATATATATATATATATATATATATACTATGTGATGTATAACATGTGTTATATAACATATGACATATATAATATATATAACATATGACATATAATATATCATATATATCATATATATCATTCATATATATATATATATATATATATATATATATATATATATATCATAACCCATGTTCCTGCTTTTTCAAAGTTATAGGCCCTTTCTTCATTAAGTGATATATATATATAATATATATATCACTTATATATATATATATATAATATAATA
>NC_034613.1:100425244-100436976 GCF_900095145.1 Mus pahari | reverse complement strand
ATTCATATATATATATATATATATATATATATATATATATATATATCATAACCCATGTTATATTGTGGGAATGTGTGACCTTAGAGAACAGAGAACATAAGATGACTGCTGAAAGACCTTGCTAGAATAGCATGCTGGGGACCTTCCACTAGAGTAGCACACTGGGGACCTTCCAATAGAAGGTTGTGATGAAAACTCCCTTCCAGGAATGACCCTGAAAAACAAGCTTTACATGAAATTCCTGACCACAAGGCAGGTGCAGATAATGACTAAGAATGTTTCACTTCCCTTTTCTGGTGACTAAGACCTCACCTCACCAGGGGCCATAAATGCTGTTTAAGGAAGGTCATGAAAAGACACTTGCCTCTAAGGAAGGGAGAGGCTAACTGCTATTTCTTCTTTTTTAGTATTTTTTTATTAGATATTTTCTTTACTTACATTTCAAATGTGTCTTAGTTGGGGTTTCTATACCTGCACAAACATTGGGGAGGAAAGGGTTTATTCAGCTTACACTTTCCACACTGCTGTTCATCACTAAGGAAGTCAGGACTGGAACTCAAGCAGGTCAGAAAGCAGGAGCTGATGCAGAGGCCATGGAGGGATGTTCTTTACTGACTTGCTTCCCCTGGCTTGCTCAGCCTGCTCTCTTATAGAACCAAGACTACCAGCCACCACCCACAAGGTGGCACCACCCACAAGGGGACCTCCCCACTTGATCACTTATTGAGAAAATTCCTTACAGCTGGATCTCGTGGAGGTATTTCTCCATCTGAAGCTCCTTTCTCTGTGATAACTCCAGCCTGTGTCAAGTTGACACAAAATTAGCCAGTACAAAATGTTATCCCCTTTCCTAGTTTCCCCTCCGAAAATCCCCTATCCCCTTTCCCTTCCCCCTGCTCCCCAAGCCACCCACTCCCATTCCTATTCCTGGCATTCCCCTATAGTGGGGCATAGAACCTTCACAGGACCAAGGGCCTCTCCTCCCAGTGATGACCAACTAGGCCATCCTCTGCTACATATACAGCTAGAGCCACAAGTTCCACCATGTGTTTTCTTTGATTGATGGTTTAATCCCAGAACTTAGGAGACAGAGGCAAGCAGATTTCTTAGTTCAAGGCCAGCCTGGTCTACAGAGTGAGTGCCAGAACAGCCAGGGCTACAAAGAGAAACCCTATAAAAAAAAAAAAAAAAAAAAAAAAAAAAAAAAAGAAAGAAAGAAAAAGAAAAAGAAAAAGAAAAAAGAAAAAAGAAAAAAATAACACACACACACACACTAAAAAAACAAAAAACAAAAAAATTTACACTAATTACCATTTCTAAAGGGGTGATGTTGTTATCAAGGCCTACCCTTAAACTGTATAAAAAGTGTGTGCCTAGGAGATTCAGGGTCACCTCTGCCCCAATTGCAGGATGGTCTCAACACTCTGAATCATTAAACCTCTTGCTTATTGCATAGATCTCTGTCTCTATGTTTCTGTGAATGGGACATCCCGGACTTAAGTCTCATTGGGTCTTAACATATTATATAGAACATGATACATGACATATAGCATATAATATATCTATTATATATGTACATAGTTATCATTATTTGTTGAAAATCCGGAAAGGATATTACATGTATCTGATCATTTTCTCTTCTTCTCCACAGATCTTTGTGTTATTTCATATGCCAATATAATATTGTCTTCATTACCATAACTACATATATCTTAATATTAGTTTAAATGTAATTAACACTTTATTTTGTTTTACAAAATCATATTAGCTATTCCATCTTATTTGTGTTTTTATATAAATTGAAGTACAAATGTGTTTGTATTTACATAAATTAAACTTTTCTAATAAGCATTGTGTTGAATATAGGTGAATAAATTGGTAAGAGATGATTTTTTTTAAAGCATTATAATGGAATACATTGTGTCATGTCTAAGTTTTTGTTTTTGTTGTTGTTTTTTTCTTTTTTGGTTATTTTATTTATTTACATTTCAAGTGTTATTCCCTTTTCTGTTTTCCCCTCCAGAAACTCCCTATCCCATTCCCCATGCCTGCTTCTATGTGGATGCTCCTCCACCTACCCACTCACTCCTGCCTCACCATCCTAGATTCCTCCTACACTGGGACATCGAGCATTCACAGGACTAAAGACCTCCCCATTGATGCCAGATAAGGCCATTCTCTGTTACATATGCAGCTGGAGCTCCCCCGTGTATTCTTTGGTTGGTAGTTTAGTCCCTGGGAGCTCTGGGGGTTCTGGTTGGTTAATATTGCTGTTCTTCCTATGGGCGTTGCAAACCCCTTCAGTTCCTTCCGTCCTTCCCCTAACACCTCCATTGGGCACCTAGTGCTCAGTTAGATGGTTATCTATGAGCATCCGTATCTGTATTGGTCAGGCTATGGCATAACCTCTCAGGAGACAGCTGTATTAGTCTCCCCTGTCAGTGAGCACATCCGCAATAGTGTCTGGGTTTGGTGGTTGCATATGGATGGATCCCCAGGTGGGACAGTCTCTGGGTGGTCTTTCCTTCAGTCTCTGTTCCATGTTTTAACCCAGTATTTCCTTTAGACAAGAGAAATTCTGGGTTCAAATTTTGAGATGGGTGGGTGGTCCCATTCCTCAGTCGGAGGCCTTGTCTCACCTCTAGATATGATCTCTACAGGTTCTCTGTTCCCTTTGTCATCCCTGTTAGGTCCTGGGAGCCTATTGCCTTCCTGGCATCTTGGACTTTTTGGTGGCTACCTCCAGTTCCCCTTCCTCCTTTCCTACACACCTGTGTTCAATTTCCTGACCCTCTGTACATCCCCCCTGTCTCCTACCATGTCTTATCCTTCCACCTTTTCCTTTCCCCTCCTTTCTTCCTCCCAAATCCCTCACGCCCTCTACCTTCCATGTTTATTTTACTTCATTTGTATTTTGAAAGTTGTAGCTGTACTGAATCTGCAAATGGTTATACTTTTGCCTTCAGGCTTAATTCTTGAAGAACTATAAATATCGTGTATTAATTTAGGTTTCTGAATGTTCTCTAATAGTAAAAGAAATGTGATTAATTTCATTTCATATACCCTTACTGCCTTGTTAAACTTCCTTATTACCTCAAGAAGAATTCCTACTGGTTGATTACTATTTCATATGTAGAATACCATGTTATCAGAAAGGACTTTTATTTCTTCCTTTTCACTACTCATGCAGCTTTTGTGTTTTTTTGGCCTTATTTTTCTGGGCAAAATATTTTATACAATTAGGGTGAACACAGTCATTATATTTCTCCTACATTCAGGGAAAGTATTCGGTCTTTCACCTTTAACAGTCATGTTAATTATAGAGGGGTTTTTATTGGCAGATATTCATATATATTTGAAAAATCAGGTTCATTTCCTTTTTTGTAAAGATTTTATTATTGACTAAATTTTTTTCTTTGACAAATGTTTACATGTTTGTATGCCTTTTGTAAACAAAAGCTTACTTTGGATAAGCAGACACCCTGTTTGTATAAAGTACAAAGTGTAACTTTGTGTTCTTTGCCTTTATAAGCCCCTGATGAATGGGAGTTAGTGCTGCATTAGGAAATCCCAAGTCTTTGGTGTAGACCAGAGGGTGTCAATATCTTAAGAAAAGTGTCCTCCTTGTTAAAATACATTATTGGTTAGACTGGTGAATCTCTGAACTACTCCAGACATATAACAGAGCTAGAAACTTTCATTCCTGGCTACCATTCTTGGTACAGAAATATGCTATGTACACTGCAGAGGATATAAGGCATCAATGGTCTTAGCCAGCTGTGATTCTTATAATCTACAATTTGGGAACTTTTTGTTATGAATAGTTGTTAGATTATACTAGAAGATCCCTCCATGAATTGATGATTAATTTTTGTACTTTAACAGACTGAGAATGTTACATTAGTTGATGTTCTTTAAAAATTGTTTGAAGTTAACATACATACAATGGGTTTCAAGGTGGTATATATCCATACATAGGACTCATAATTTGTTCAATTATTTTCATAAGTTATGTCAGGATTGCATATTTGGAATAAAATGTAATTGGTCCTTTTTCTAATATAAATATTATCACTATGTTCATTAACTTTAAAAATTGCATTTGTTTTTAATTAACATAGAATTTCCTCACTTCCATCCTTCCCTTTCCTTCCTCTAGTACCTTGGGAATATCCTCTTTCCACCCCTTTCTATGTCAATATTCAAACTGAGTAGATTGTGTTATATTCTATAAAAATAAGGGGCTACATTCCTAGGAAAGACTAATTCTTGTTATCCTGGTGGTCATTTATTGGTTATAGGGTATTGTTTGATTTTGTCTAGTTTCTTCACACACACCCCCATGTTCTCTCCCAATACATATCCACATTCTGTAAATGTCACTGTGTAAATGAATTACAGTTGGTGAATCTTCAAGAGCCTGGCCTAGCAGGAGGAGGTAAAAGCAATGGATTAGACTAGCTGCAGTGTTCACACAACCAGCATGAACCTGTTCATCCATGCAATATCCACTATGAACCCAACTGCTAATGTGACTCTCCTAAGGTATGGACAAATCATTTCTTTCTGCTGACTTCTGTAAAGTTTGAGGTCCAAATTTAGAGTCTGATTCTTCAGCTACTGCATCCCTCTTGCCTGCTGTGCCCTACGCATAGGCACCCATGTGGTTCTCTGACCTCTAACCCACTGTGTCCACATGGACATCTCTCTTCTCTCCTGCTCTCTCCCTTCTCTTGATTTCCCCAGGAGTTACAGTCTTGCTTGTGGCATCTTGGAACTCTTTATTTCCTTGTTCCCACTTGGAGCTCCATAATTATCTCTCTGGCCTTTGAAGCTTGCTTCTATGCCCTTCGGTTGCTCTCACATTGGCAATATTCTACATCCATCTAGGTCTCTAATAAAGACACTTACTAGTTTCCTTTCCCCCTATAGTCTCCTGTTCAGCTCCAAATTTCAGTTCCGTAGCTTTGGTCTTCAACTCCCTCTTGGAGCTTATATGAACATCCCCTGCCCCAGGATAGTGTCCCATTTTGAGAACATCTCTCTCTTCCTTCATAAACTCATATTTTATTACAACAGCTTGGCATCAGTACAGATCAATGGCCAAAAAACTTGGCTAACTTGATTTCCAAAATCTTACATATTGCCACAACTCCTGCTGCACAGACAAATGAACCCCAAATGTCTTATACCTAAATTTGTTCCACTTTACAACTTTCTACTTTCCACTCTTAAAACTTTTATCTTTATGATTTCTCTGTCTTCTGATCCCAAAATTCTCTCTTAAGATTATGCTATAAAATCTATCCTAGGATTTGTACTTCCATTGTTTATGGTTTAAAATCTATAAAATATTTAACACAGTTTGGCTTTAAAACATAACAAAAGACTTATCATTAAAATCTACATATGAGTGTGTGTTTGTGTGTGTGTGTGTGTGTGTAACAAGGATTCAACTCTTTGTATATGTGAATGTGTAACTTGAATTCAACTCTCATTCATTTAAAATATATTTATAGATAAATAGATAGGTAGATAGGTAAGTTGATAGATAGACAGACAGACCTATAAGAAAAACATCTTTTTAACTAGCAAACACATGCTCTTCCCCATCTTCGCCAATAACCTCATTGAGAGTAAGTAGCCACGGCTTTGGCAGTCATCTTTACTAAGGTTAAAGAGCATAGGCCATGTGACTTAATTACGATCTTCAGATATCAAAGTGGCATAGAACAACAGCTGTAAAACTTCTCAGTCCTACTGAGCTCTCTGTTTATCTTTGCATCTTTCATTAGATTAAGAAACAATAACGAGTCCCCAAAATATGTTTGATTGGTGTGGATTTTTGTATGATGATACACATTTTAATTTGCTTGTATTTGCTACAACTTACTATATATGTGAATCAACTCTGTTTTAGAATATGCTACATAAGATGATAAAAATTTAAGGTTATACAGGTCTACTCAAATTAACAAAAGTCAACATAGAGATTTACACATATCTACTTATGTTTTTGTTAATTGTTTAACAGCAGACCTTCCTTCACGCCTGACCCTATAGCTCCATACCTCATCTGTCCCTTATCCCTTTGTATACCAGAAAAAAGGGTATAATCCCTCCGGGTCCTCATCCATCAACTGATAACTTCCTTTGCACATTAGGCATACTTGCCAAAAATAATTAGAGCTTACCACCCAGGGAAGGGTACCCTGCATAAGCACTTTAGCAGATGCTGAACTCCTCACACACACACACACACACACACACACACACACACACACACAAATGAAAAAAAACAAAAACAAAACAAAACAAATCTCAACAACAACAACAACAACAAAAAAAAAAACCCACAACTATCTTTTTGGTTCAAATACCACTATCTTCTCATCCGACAACCTGCCCTGTCTGATTGTGTATAAAGGCTTTTAAACTCTACCTCCTTTCATGGCTCTCTCTCTCCACTTTAGAGAAACTACTACCCTATCCCTTGAATATATGGGAAGTCACATTGTTTCTGGCCATCTATATCTGGTCAAGGCAGTTCCTTTTTGCATGAGGAGGCCCTAAAAGTCAGAGATGCCATAGTGTCAGATACTAAGGTGTTTGAGGCACAGGCCTGCTTTGGATTTCCCTGGTGCTGTTTGTGTTTTGATGCTAATTCTGCTTCCTCAAGAGGGGCTGCCCCAAGGAGGAGTGGATCACACACTCAGGTGATCCCATTCGAACCTTCTGTCTATTTTAACTGGTCAATAAAGATGGCAGAATCTAATTGCAGGGCAAAGAATGAGGTGGGGTTCCTGGGTCCCAGGAGGAAGAGGAGCAGAGAGAGGGGGAGAGGGATTTGGACCAGGTTGTAGAGTGGAAAGGAAGTAGCAGACATGTAATTCTTTGGAATCACATGTAGCTGTGGAAGCTAAGAAGGATGGGGCAAAAAATTCTTCACCCAGCAGTTGTGTTATCTGGCTGGTTTTAAACTGTTAAGGCTGTCTGGTGTCTTCTATCTGCAGCAGCTCTGATGGGCAGGAGAAAGGGCACAGCTGTGGGGTGGCCATTAAAGGTGTGGTGAAGCCAGACATGGGAACTGGGTGAGACAGCTATTGCTAACACAGAGCAAGGAGCAAGCATGCATTTTAAAATTACACACAAAACAGTCCCTCCCTGTCCATGCCACTAATCAACAGGCTGAAATAAGAGCACTTAGCAGTCATTCAATTAGCACAAGTATAGTCCCTAAATGTCTACACAGATTCCAAATATTACTTTCACATCCTCCTGCTCCATGCTTCCATCTGAAAAGAGCATGGACAACTTACAACAGAATGAGGATCAATAACTAACAGACTAAATCATGTCCATGCTAAAAGCCTCCCATCTCTCCATGGCTATAAAAATCATCTACTGATGGTGCCAGATGATAGACAACTTCATTATATATAAGGGGAATAAGCTAGCGCTACAGCCCTTAAAAGCATGGACCCATTTCATCCATTGCAGGATATGCTTGCATTACAACCCACATCCCCACTAGCCCCACCCTCAACACTCAACTAATTTTGTACTATCTAAACCTGCTCTTGTCATACTTCATTAAGGCCTACCTGCATTCCACTCCTGAGAATTTTTATATCTGTAGGGATATTAGGGCCAATTGTAAAACCTGTCAAGTGTCAGACTCTAGCTCCAGTTATCAAAGCTAGCTTCATTTTCCCTTCCCACCAGGCTAGAGGCTCTGTCCCCAAACCAACTGGAAATTTGACTTTACCTATATACCCATGGTAAAATGTGTTAGGTATGTCCTGTTCTTGGTGGACACCTCCTCAGGATTGGTGGAGGCAACCTTTTCATCTGCATCCCCTATTACCAGACAGAATGCTATATGGAGGGGACCCATATTTTACTTGGCAATATCATGCTTGATACTCACATCCTCACTACTATTCTATCCTCTATTGATGAAATGGGTCTGTGCACCTCTATACCGTGCTATGTGGATAAAGTCAAGTTACCAATTTGGAAATGGGTGTTACAAGAACATGCTATCTTTTCTTCAACCTCTGACATCTAGTGAGAACAATTAAAATGCAGAGAAGATATATCCCAATTACTTAACTCTTAATTATAGGGAAGATATAATAAGTAATTCAACATTCTTCCAAAGTAAAAATCTCTTTAAAATCTATTCCCACTCTTAAATGATAAAAAAAAAAAAAAAAAAAAAAAAAAAAAAACTGTCATTTTATTTCCTGCTTCAGACTCTGACTTTAGCCTACCAGCTCCTTAATGTCACTCAACCTGGGAGCTTTGTGGGTTGCTGGCTATGTATTCCTGCTGGGACTAACTCACAACAGCTGCTTATAGCCTCTACAATAAACTTGTCTAATAATCTTATCTCACCATTCACCAGTAGCCCTGAGTCTGCTATTGTCCCAACCTCCTATCCTTTCATGCCACCCTCTTTGTCATGGTGTACTGCTTTAAGGCACCTGGGACACTTTTTTTAAAGAACAATGCATTTCTTAGATTGCACCAACTCTTTTGACACCCCACCTCAGCAGCAGTGTCCGACCATCCACAATGACTTCTGTGTTGTGCTAAAATCTACCATCATCTACTGGCTAGTTGGCCAAGTATCTGTGTGCTAGTATTTCTCTTCCCCATGTTAGGGGTGATACATGAGAACAGCCCCTACTGACTCTGGTTGTGGACTCAATAGCTGCCTAACATAATAGCAAGTGTGGTTAAAATTGACCCCTTCAGATAGAAAGACTGATCATTTTCTTGACTTTGTATCATCAATTTTCTTCACAGTTCATCCAAGACCCCCAATAGGTGGTCCAAACCATATCCTTCAAAGACAAATTGACAACTTAGAAGCAGTGGTTCTCCAAAACTAATGGGGAATTCATCTTCTTACAGCTGAGAAAAGTGGCCTTTGCCTCTTCTTCCAAAAGAATGATGCTTCCATATTAATCAATCAAGTCTAGTAAAAAACAAAATCTAACAACTGCAAAAATACCTACCAAAGTGTAAGGACTAACTTGATGCCTCTGGCTCCTGGGCATTTGAGAATCTCATATGGACTGCCCCTGCCCGTCTAATTCCGTCCTTCACATTTTTCTGCTTTTACTAATTGCACACTGTTTTTTTTTTTTTTTAATTTCTTATCTACTTATTTCCAATGACAAATTAAAGAAATGTGATCAATTAATCAAATTTTATTATAGAACTACTTAAATCCTAGCCACAGAACCAGAGACTTATAACTACCAAATATGTCCTCAAGTCAAATATCAACATTTACCTCACAGATATCAACATCGCAGACAGTAGGAATGGAGTGTCTCCATTCCTGCCTCATTAGTCACACCATCCTATTTCCCCAATTTTTATAGTAAATAAAATAGAGGAATGCTTGAAAACCAAGAGCCACCCATATTTCAGAACCATGTGCCCCACTTTCAAACCTACCTTCAGTAACTCAATGCTGCCAGACATGTCATGAACAGCTGCCAAAGAAAAAGCATTTCTACTGTCACCAGTAGTCATGTTACTCCTTATGCACATGGGCTATCCCCCTTTATACAGCCATACCTTTGTGTACCCATGCTATCTTTCTTCTCAATTCTCCCTCAAAGGTGGCCTTTGTGTACCCCTTCCCAATAAATCTCTGAGGTCTGTTGCATGATGTGACTTTGTGGTATTTTTTTTGCCCTGTTATACCAAGGTAATCTTCTATCACCCAACCCTAACATAAGATATTTCAGAATGGACCAAATTCATAGTACACACACACACACACACACACACACACACACACACACAACTCCATCTCATTTATGTTAATTCTATTTTTCCTATTGTTCTGATGACAAATGAACTCTGTTTTGCAGGTTAGAATTCTTCGAATTTCTAAGATTTAAAATGAGTTTAGAAAAGTGATTCGCTGGCATTGTAGAACAAATCCATCTCTATGGCTGGCAAATTGATTTGCTGAAAAGTGGCATGTCTTTGCTAGAACAAAGACCCTATAGCATCCTCTCTATCTTTCTTAAAACTCAAATCATACACCTTTTACAGTTTTGTTCACTAGAGGGAACCAATAGTCCTTGCTGAAAAAACTTGGAATGCACTGGTCTAAGTAAGGTGTAGGTTGGTGAAGGATTATGAGATTGGGAAGACAAGTTTAACCTCTCTCCTTCTACTCAGTAGGTGCAAGAAAACATTTTGATCCTACCCAGTTATCTGGCTCTTTGGCAATGTAAAATTAAATAACTTATGTGAAATGTCTCATCAGATCTTTGGAACTGAGAAAAGTTAGTTATCACCTTTGTTTGGGCTTTGTTTGGGCTCTTTATCCCTCTCTTCCTTCTGAAGATCTTCACATTTGTCCTCCTCTCCCTTATTAAGCTAGATTTCCCCCAGATTTCAAAATCCTTATAATGTCTCTATGGTGATGAATTTCTTTCACAAGTAAAGCCTATTTCTTGTGATATCACAAGAAATATATTTTTATATATGTGATTATATATTTTAAGATAACTTCATAAGATATTCACAGTAGTAATTTTTTTACATTCCACATAAAGTTTCATCATGTGAAAATTTTATTCTTTCTCCCAACTGTTGGGGGCCAATCCCAGCAGGGTCTTCTTGATGCAGCAGAGTGGGTAAAAGCTTTGGCAGAGGTAATACTTTTGTCTTAGGAGATATAGGGTTAAGACTATTGTCTTACAAAATATTTATGGTTGCTGTATAATAATTAAATGTTCACTTATCTAAGTCTAAGTTACTTTGCTACTGTAGCTGACCTGCCTTTGGAGTCCTTCTGAGGCAAGAAACTGCAGTCTCTGGCATTTAGCTTGTCATCCTAAAACAGCAGGAGATTAAGTAAAGGATTAATTGCTAGAGCACTTTCCTTTTTGTCCAGATGCCTCTCTTGTTTCAGGCTAGGGGGAGATTTGGAGCAGTAAACTTCTATTGAACCAGGAGAATAGAATAAAGCTCAGAGAAGGAAAAACTTTTACTTAAGCAAATATGCATAAACTCACATAAATTCATATACAGATTCATGCATACACATTGATATGTGCATTCAAACCAGTTGAGTCCAGCTTGCACACATTCTCATAATTACATACTTGCACATACATATTCATAAGTACATATGATTTGGAGCAAAAGAACAAACACCAGTGCATAACCATTAGGAGTAATTATCTAGCTAAACATTCATCACCTGTCACAGCTCCATAGATTCATTGAGAGTTAAAAACCATAAATAAGTTATTTGTGAATTTTTGTATAGATAAACACAGCCAATATTTTATTTTTCTGTCCTAGCATCTGTAATAATCATTAGTCCCCTTTTTATAACCTTTAGTTATTGGTTTTACAACCTCTTTTCTATTCTGCATAATAGAAATTCTGCTTACTATCAGAAGCAATTAACTGGGAGACTGGCAGATTTTTCATTGCAGTTTTGACTATCAGAAAAAGCCACAATAGTAATCCTACTATAAAAGAGATTAAATTCTGATATAATTTTAGGAATACTCCCTTAAGTATTACGAAGTCCCCTATTTGTCTATATAGCATCACTACAAGAGAGTACATCTTTTTTTTTTTTCAATTTTTTATTATTATTATTTTCTTTATTTACATTACAAATGCTATCCCAAAAGTTCTCTATACCCCACCCCCGCCCTTGCTCCCCTACCCACCCACTC
>NC_034613.1:100412598-100424109 GCF_900095145.1 Mus pahari | reverse complement strand
TTCTTCTTCTTCTTCTTCTTCTCCTTCTCCTTCTTCTTCTTCTTCTTCTTCTTCTTCTTCTTCTTCTTCTTCTTCTTCTTCCCTTTCTTTTGTCTTTTCTTCCTTCCTTTCTTTCAGGTGTTGTTGTGTGTGTTTCAAAGAATGTAATATACACTCAAGCTTTTAGCCATGAGTAGATACGTGATATTTCTTGCTCTGTCTTTTAGAGTTAAGTGACAATGTCTGATTTTGATTTCAAGGTATATATTGGGTAAGAGACTCATAGTGAATCCATGATCTTTTATGCAATTCCCCTCTCAATAATGGATCACTCCAAGTATGGCTCTTAGTATCACCTTTATATATACACAAAAGCATAGTCTTAGTGTTCCTTGTGGTAAGTGGAAATGACTAGAGCTGTAGAAGTCAGTTTGAGATGACCTGGTATGGCAGCCATACCCTGGAATAGGTAGGAACTATTGACAGATATGCCGTGATAAGTTAAGTAGGCACATCAGAGTTTTATGCTATTTATTTTTAACACTGTCTCTTTGAATGTAGGTAATCTGAATGTAAGTTTCTAGAAGGAAGCTAATTCTTTACACAGAATCTTCTGTAAACCTGATTTACTGAGTGGAAATTCAATGTTGGTTGAGAGTTTGGGATGTTGCAAGGCTAGAACTCAAATTGATTTTGAGCTCCCTTTAACCCTATTAATAGCTATTTATTGACTCATCTGGAGTAACAGTTTTGTGCTAATTAGGTAAATCATTTGGAATATACAAATGAATACTAGTGTTCTATAGGAATGTACAAACTTAGCATGCCACTGGCTTCAACCTTTTCAAAAGTTGAGAGCATCATCATAAGGTTGGAAGGCATCTGAGTCCTATAATAGATTTTCATACTTTGATCTAGCACACCTCTCTGATGAGTCCACCAATATATTCATTAAATGTCTTGATTTATGACATTTTGCTCTGTTGCTATTAGAGTTTCAAGGAACTGTTTCCACATAGGAATGTGAAATATGGGTATCCTAAATCTTTGTTTCCAGACCATGGTAATTCATATTTGTCTCCAGAATAAACTATCTTATTCTTGTTGAGTCAAGAGTTATAGTTTTCTCTTGACATATCTACAATCTAGTATTATATGCTATATTATTAGTTATTGTATGTACACATGTAGTTTTGACTTTACATCTATGGGAAAATAGTACAGGATCTTGTAACTTCCTAAAAAATCACACTTTCAATTACTTATAATGCCAAATACAATGCAAATGCCATGGAAACAGCTGTTACTGTTACACTGTATAATTAAATATATAATAACAAGCAAAACATAAGAAACTTACTAGAAAACTTCTTCATATGTGTTTACCATCCACAGTTACAGAAGAGTAAACTAGATTTTTGTTAGTGGATATTGTATTTGAGTAATTTATTGAACATTTTACTTTTACCAGCATATTGTCTATTTTGTGCGTTGCCCTTTAATCTTAAAAATTATATGGTTTGCAATGAATATTTTTAACATTTTATTCTAAACAACTACTTTAAGATCTAATGTCCTCTAAACCGATAGTAAATGTGTTTTATGCTATATCAAATGTTCAAGATGAAAATAAATATCTTCTGATATTAATAGTATTTATTAATTATACTATTCTTTTTTAAATGAATATATACTAGTATTTTCTCTATGCATATATATTTACAAAAGATCTTTTCCACATCAGCAAAGTGGTAGGTTGGGTAGTTTGGGTATGTTTACTTCCTGTGAAAATATTTTTAAATGCATTGCATCCTTACTTGATTTTTTTTGGTTCTCCAGAAAACATTTAATAAGGTACATAAACTAAGCAAATGCCTAATCAAGAAAAACCACTTTAAAATGCTATGAAATGTCATGACATTTGAAATTTACCTTGACCCATCATACATGTCATAATACAGTATAGTTTAGGCAACACAGAAGGAAACGATTACTCAGTCTGTTCAGTGAATGGAAGGTAGAAGTCTCAACTTGTCAACCTCTAAATTATTTAATATTAAATAGTTATAAGTGGCTGTGGCTACTTGATTGGGTAATGTAGCACGGTGAAAATGTGTTCTCACAGTCTTTATTGTATATTATCATTATCATGCTTGATGAATTGAACCCTAATTTACTATATAATTTATACTAATAACATTAAACAATCAATAAAGACAAATAAAAGAAGAGTAATATAAGACTATGTATGCACTCCTCTTCAAAAAATACATTTCTACCATTATCTTATGTAATAGTTCACAAAAATCCAAAACATGATAACCGTCCCTAATTTTTATCTACTGCTGTAAAATGAAAGAAAAGACAATTAGTAAGCTTCATTATGATTTTATGGTTCAAGAATGACTTCAGTTGAGTAATCCACTTCTGCTCTATAAGGTGTCAGATCGTATCACAAACTTTAAGGAATCTAATTCCAAAAGGACATTTTACTTTTAGTCCTTAATGTTCCTTACCATGGCTCTTTATGTACTGCCTCATTATCTGTAGTCTCATTTGATTAGACTGGGTTTCTAAGAATAGAGCAGTCTCAATGAAATAATATACATTAAGTGACAATTGATTTCAAGTGGTATATAATATTCTGTCACATCTTAAAGGGTAGACTACTGTACTGAACAATATTTCATCAATATGTTACTAGTAAAAATGTATTCTGAGGAGATACAAAATTATTTCACTATGTTTTACATAACAAGAAAAGCTTAATACAAATTCACATGCACAAACATAAAAGAATAACTTTACTGTATAACATTTAATTTTTTACTATTAATTATTATTGTTATTATAGTTGATTAATATAGGGTTTCTCTGTGGATCTCTGGCTGTCCCAGGACTCAATCTATAGACCAGGCTGGGATCAAACTCAGAAATTCAACTACTTCCATTCCTAGAATGCTGACATCGAAAGCATGTGTCCCCTAACTGCAAAATAATAATAACAATAATAATAAAATAAAATAAGAGGTTATGGTTTATGCAGCAGATGCCACCAAACTTTCTTATATGTGTGGTCACAAAAGTTTTAAAGTAGTTTTTCACATTTCTAGATTATGAAATTTTAGTAAATGCTTGTCAAATCTATCAAGTACACCTAGTGTAACTTAAAAAGAAAACTTATATAAAACCAAAAACATTCTAAATGTCCAAAAGTGGTAGATGAGCTGAATAAGCCTTGAAATAAACATAAGTGTAGATGTCTGCAATAACATTTTATGTATAAAATATTTTTTTTTCACAGCAAAGCTAATATTTCAAGGTATATTTCCAGTAAGTGAAAACAGTATCACAATAATTTTAGAGTATACCTAGGAAGTTTTTGGAAAACTATGAATAGGACCTAGGGTCAAAAGGAATGTTAAACATTTTAAAATGTTCATTAAAAATGGCTTTCTTTTCTATTGACCATGTATTGTTGGGCATGCAGCCTACCCATAAATGAACTTTGTTATCCCAGGAAGATTCCCATATGGGAAATTGACAGGGATTTCTAATTTTGATTTTCTTTTTAAAAATATATTTTTGTTTAATTTTAATTATTATCCTTCAGGTCCTTTGCAAAAGTTTCAAAGACTAGCTTTGACACCACAGGGTAAACCGAGGTAGGCAGGGAGTTGTTGCATCAGCGATTGGTGTCAGTGCTGATAGCAGCTGACCAGGGTCAATTCTGAAAGGCCTGACAGGGGTCTGTGCAGACAAGAACAAATTGGGGCTGCTGTTAACGGTAATAAGTGATTAAAATAATCATTCACCAGACTTTTCTCTGAGGGGGAAAAAAAGCATGATTTGTTGGGGCTGGCAATCCTTGTGGCCAGTAAGAAACTCAGAACTCTTCTAACTCTTTAGGGGCTGGCAAGAAAGAAAAGGAAAGAGAAAAATTCACACACACACACACACACACACACACACACACCACTGAGTGGATGAAGAAAAGCATATAATACATACATACATACATACATACATACATACATACAAAATATATACAAAGCACATAATCACACATACAAATTCATACAAACATTCAGATATATACACATTCACACACTGAGTGGAGCAAAGCTCCAACAAATAGACTCCAAGCATTTCACACATATTTTCTTTTTTTTAAAAAAAAAATAGTTTTGTTTAATTTTAATTTTTATCTTTTAGGAGCTTTGTCAAAGTTTCAAAGACTAGCTTTGACACCACAGGGTAAACCGAGGTAGGAAGGGAGGTGTGGCATCAGTGATTGGTGTTTATGTCATATATATGTTTGTGTGTGTATACATATACACATATACACATATACTTATATACATATATATAAATATACATATATACATGTATACATGTTGCCTTAGTTAGGGTTTTTATTGTTGGGTACAGATACCATGACCAAGAACTCTTATAAAGACAATATTTAATTGGGGCTGGCTTACAGGTTCAGAGGTTCAGTCCATAATCATCAAAGCAGGAGCATGGCAGCATCCAGGCTTGCATGGTGTACAAGGAGCTCAGAGTACTACATCTTGATCTGAAGGCTGCTAGTAGAATACTCACTTCCAGACAGCTATGATGAGAGTCTTATTGTCCACACCCATAGTGACATATCTACTCCAAAAGGCCACACCTACTCCACACCTTCTCATAGTGCCACTCACTGGGAAGACCATTTACAAACCATCACATATGTATACACATATACATGTACATGCACCCCCACATACACATACACACATACACGTGTATACATATACACAAATCTGGTGTTTGGAGCAGACTCCAGCACACTTTATTTCTTTCTTCCTTAGCTTATATATCCCAGCAAAATCTTTCAAGGAGATAAAATTACAGTGTGATTGCATTTTTCTTCTAGTGAATGACTATGAAAAAACAGTAAGTTCCCTCAATGCTTTTACATGAAAATAATTACATAATATAGGAAAAGAAAACAAATTATTCCCAACAACCCATGTATATTCATAACTAAGCAATTTGTTATAGATTAACAAAGTGAGAGCAAGCAAGGTAGTTTTCTCATCCAGTTTCTCCTACTAGCAGACAGTGAATTGGAGTGACAAAGAAAGGATAATTTATTTTATTATTTATCTTTAAAAGTAGTCTCATGAGAATCTGAAAGAAATCATAAATCTAAACTTTTTAAGAAAAGCAAGCAGTCATAGATATTTTAAATCTTCAGAATGTGAATCTACTCATCAGCAATTTTTATTAAATTTGTTAAATTAAATTTTATTGAATTATTTCTGCATATCAGGGAACTGAGAGCAAAATCGTGTAAAAGAGATCAATCATCATCATCACATCCTCAGAGAGAGTCACATCAGTTGAGGCTCTTCTCTGACCTTTAAAAAAACTTACCTTAACTGTTAAGACTGTGCCTTTCTGAATTTCAAAATATTCCTTAAGATTTTTATCATTAGAGCAAGTAGCAAAACCATCTCAACCTAGCTTTACTAACAAATTTAATTTTCCAAATGCTTTTTGAGGGTCCTGACCATCTGTCTCTAAGTTCTATTCTAGGGTAATGATTAATCTGCTCCAGCAGCAATGCCTGAAAGAGAGCAGGCATTATTACTGTGAATGACAGATATACTGCTCAGTGACAGAAACGAAGCCCACTTAGAGTTTTCATACAATTCTTAGATTAAGAGGGATGTGAAAGCAGAACAAAACTCAATGTTAAGTATTTACAGCATAATTGTTTGTGCTTTTAATCATATAACGTCATCATGCTTTTGTTATCTGTTCAGAATTCATTCCCCTGTGAAGGTTTGCAAGTTGTACTCTTGGGTTATCTGTTAGATTTTTAAAAATTAACTGGTCCATATATTTAATCAGAATATACATAAAGACTAAGAGATGAAATATAGCGGATCTTTCTTTGTCTTCTACAGCTGACAGTTTGATTTTTTTTTTTTAGAAATAATAAACAGCAAGTGAATTTTAGTGATTTGATTTCACAAATTGAAAAGCCACATGACTGAAGTATATAAAATTTAATTTTGACATTTTGATTTTAATAGTGTAGTGGCTAGTTTTGTGTCAACTTGGCACAGCTGGAGTTATCACAGAGAAAGGAGCTTCAATTGGGGAAATGTCTCCACTAGATCCAGCTGTAAGGCATTTTCTCAATTAGTGATCAAGGGGGTGTGTCCCTTATGGGAGATGCCATCTCTGGGTTGGTAGTCTTGGGTTCTATAAGAGATCAGGCTGAGCAAGCCAGTGGAAGCAAGCCAGTAAAAAACATCCCTCCATGGCTTCTGCATCAGCTCCTGCTTCCTGCCCTGCTTGAGTTCCAATCCTGACTTCCTTGGTGATGAATAGCAGTATGGAAGTGTAAGCTGAATAAACCCTTTCCTCCCCAACTGCTTCTTGGTCATTATGTTTGTGCAGGAATAGAAACCCTAAGACAAATTGGTACCAGTATAGTTGGCTATTCCTGTGACAACCTGACCATGTTTTGGGGAGGGCAGTGGAAGGAATTTGGAACTTTGGGCTAGAAGACCCATTCTGTGTTAAGAGCTCTGTCAGATGTTGTGTAGGAGCTTGGAAGATAATGTTGAGAACAGTGCAGAAGATGGAGGCCTGGCTTGTGAAATTTCAGAGGGAAAATTAGACTCTTTTCAGGGCCATTGCTATTTTGGATTGTGAAGATTCTGTGGTTCTGGTTAGCTGGGGCTGAAGAATTAGTTGTGATTAACAAGATACCAGAACGACTAAAGCAAAACCTTTGCAGACTGGGACTATTGATCCTGGTTAGCTGGAGCTAAGAAATTAGCTGTGATTAAGAAAAGACTGGCATCATTGAGGTGACATCGTCTGGAAAGTGTTTTCTGAGAGCAAAGAGGCTGTTTTTCAGAGATAGCTAAGACTGTATCTTGTGCTGTGGCTGGACTTGGTAATGCATAAGAGTTACTCAGGTGGTACTGGTTTTGAAGGCATGAAGGGGTCATGCAGAACAGCTGAGGCCATGGAAGCACTGTGAGAAGCCATGGAAGGCTATTGGTGAAGGTGCAGCCTCAGTTGCAATTGATGGCCCAGGACTGAANGGGTCATGCAAAGGAGTTGAGCTTGGCACCATAAAGACAGCCTAAGAGAGGCTATTGTTGAAGCCTAGTTACAGTAGAAGACAGCAGCATTTTGGTGATGCCAGTATCATGAGATGATCACCAAGAACAGCATCAGCAGTGAAGTACAGGCAGCTGGAGCTGGAGCTGAGAAGACAAGGTGTGTGCTACGAAGGGCAAGGCTGGAGAAGTGACCCAAGCCCTTGGAGGAGCCCAGAAGATAATGAGTTGGATCCTAGACATTGGATAGCTGGAGATTGACTTTTGCTTTTGATTGTGACTGTGTCCTGTTATTTTTCCCTCTTGAAGGAAGTTTTTAGCGAGGCCCACAGTTAAGAGACTTTGAATTCTAAAGTACTTTGTATTTTAAAAGATACTGGATATTTTAAAGGGATTGAATTTTAATATGTAAAGACTGTGGGACTTTTAAAGTTATTTAAGATCTTGGGGATGAATAAGAATTAAGGGTTGAAGCTTACTAGGGATGTGTTTGTGTGTCAAGTTGACAAGGGGTCAATTGTAAAGGCTAGTTTTGTGTCAACTTGACACAGCTGGAGTAATCACAGAGAAAGGAGCTTCAGTTGGGGAAATGCCTCCATGAGATCCAGCTGTAAGGCATTTTCTCAATTAGTGATAAAGGAGGGAGGTTCCCTTGTGGGTGGTGACATCTCTGGGCTGGTAGTCTTGGGTTCTATAAGAGAGTGGACTGAGCAAGCCAGTGGAAACAAGCCAGTAAAGAACATCCCTCCATGGCCTCTGCATCAGCTCCTGCTCCCTGACCTGGTTGAGTTCCAATCCTGACTTCCTTGGTGATAAACAGCAATGTGGAAATGTAAGCTGAATAAACCCTTACCTCCCCAATCTGCTTCTTGGTCATGATGTTTGTGCAGGAATAGAAACCCTGACTAAGACAGAGAGTGAAAAGAACAGGTTGTTGTGAGATGCTGGGANAGTAGAAGAGTTGATACTGGAAAACAGGTAAAGTGATTTTCAGTTTATATTTGCCCAAACCATTTATTTACTGAATCAGAATTGAATTGAGTATGCCACAGTCCAACTTGGGAGGAAGATGAAAGAAACCTCAAAGGGGAGGGAGGGAGGGAGGGCCCTGGGAGGGAAAGGGTATGGGGGGGCAGGAAGGGGAACTTGATCTGGTATTGATTGGGTGGGGGAAAAGGACTGAAGCCCTGCAGGCCAGAAGAAAAAATGGAAACAGGCAACCTCAGGAGGTAGAAGGTTGGGGAGGGGGGAACCCTCCAGAATGTACCAGAGAACTGGGAGGTGAGACATTCTCAGGACTCAAAGGGATGGACCCTAGATTAAATTTCCTACAGTGGTGAGAAGGAACTTGTAAAGCATACTTTCAGCAGAAAGACAGGGCATCAAGTGTGGGGTGGAGGTTGCCATCCCACAGTCACATCTCTGACCTGTAATTGTTACTATCTGAAATGGAGAGGAGCCTGAGGAAAAGATGGTCCACCAACAGGTCCAAAGTGGGAACCAGCTCAAGGGGAGACCCCAAGGCCTGATACTATTACTGAGGTTATGGAGGACTCACAAAAAGGAACCTATCATGGCTGCCCTCTGAAAGACCTAATAAGCAGCTGAAAGAGTCAGATGCAGATATTTGTACCCAACCAATGGACAGAAGCAGCTGACCCCTGTGGTTGAATTAGGGAAGTCTTAAAGAAGCTAAGGAGAAAGGTAGTCCTGTAGGAGGATCAGCAGTCTCAATTAATCTGGACCCCCAAGATCTCTCAAACACTGGACCACCAAATAGGCAGCATACACCAGCTGATATGAAGCTCCCAACACATATACAGCAAAGGACTGCCTGGTCTGAGTTCAGTCAGAGAGGATGCACCTAACCCTCAAGAGACTGGAATCCTCAGGGATTTTAGAAGTCTGGTGAGGTGGGGTGTGGGGGTGGAGATGGGGACATCCTCTTAGAGTCAGGGGGCAGGGTGGAGGTATGGGATGTGCAACACTCAGAGGGTGGGCTGGGCTGGGAATAAAATCTGGCGTGTAAAGAAAAAAAAAGAAATACAAAAACCAATATTACTGTTCTGAGCAATAAAAACAAAACATAGAAAATGAGGCAATCAGTTGTCCAGCTCAAGTGCTATATCAATCGTTTGAAAGTTTTTGGGGTTTTCCTTGCTATGGTAATTCTTAAATGTCCTCACAAGATGACACTTTTAATGTTTGCTCTCTAGTGCACGATAACATTTGAGGAGTCTGTAGAATTTTAGGGATGCACACTCTAACTTGCAGACATAGGTCACGAAGAGTAGGATTAGAAGGTTCTTGTCCAGCTTTTGGTTTGTGGTTGCTCTGCTACCTAATCCATTACAAACTGAGGTGTTTGTCACTATGAACTCCCCTGTACTTCCCCTAAATGATGGACTGAGCCTTTCTGAAACCATAAGGCAAAAATGAAGCTTCCTGTAAGCATCGTCTGTCATTAGTTTTTTCCTTTTGTCCCCAAACGAACTAATTTTTATTAGAATGATATTTTCATTCTGGGTACCTTTGAAAATGAGATTGCCAAAGATCAAACCCATAATATAAAAGTATGAAAGGTTTTTCTTTTTCTTGGAAAACATCCTCTAATTCTCAACATAGAAAGTAAGTCATGTACTACTAAGGTGAAAACTTTAATTTTAAGAAAATTATCTTTTTTTTTTTTTTTTTGGTTTTTTGAGGCAGGGTTTCTCTGTATACCCCTGGCTGTCCTGGAACTCACTTTGTAGACCAGGCTGGCCTCAAAGTCAGAAATCTGCCTGCCCTTCCTCCCAAGTGCTGGAATTAAAGTTGTGCGCCACCACTGCCCGGCTCCTACACTACTTTATATGCAAGAGAATTTTTTAAAAATTAAGAGCAATGTTACCCATCATTACATTAGCTATAACATCTGTATTGGCATTACAATTATTGCTTACAAGTTATGCAAGCCATAGAAAGGACTTATTTTTTTTCTTCCCCCCTTTCTGCCACATTTTTGTTAAAAGTTACATTTTTAACTTCAAAGTTATATTTTTGAAATTTTTAACTCATATTTATTTTTATAAAAATTTAACTGATAGTTATTTTAAGCAATGTTATCACAGCATTAAATTTCCTAAATTTGTACATACTAGATAATATTGTGGAATCACAGCTTTAACACACTTCCCAAGCCCTTTTCCCAGACCACTAGAAATCCAGACAGAGCTCTTTGTTCCCTAAAACCAGCAGGAAGCCTTGTGTCTCTCTGCCTGACAGCTAGCTCAGCAATTATTGCCAGTTGCCCCAGCCAGGCACCCATCTCCCTGTGTTTAGGACCAGGAATGTGCACCAAAATGTAGCTTATGACCCCTTTGTCAATAAATGAATCCAGGTGTTACTTTCCTATCCTCTGAGGAATATTTACCAAAGATAACTCTGCCAGAAGACAAGGTGTAACTCATCCCTGCTCTAATGGTATTTACACAACTCCCCATCTCTTGTGATCTTGCCAAGGACAGCTCCAATGGAGGGGAGCCATAATTCTCTCTTACTCTCCATTTCTTGTGATCTTACCAAGGACAGCTTGGCCAGAGATAAAGCTGTAATTCACTTCTACCCGCTCCCCACCTCCTGTGGATTTGCCTTCAAAAACCCCTACTGTTAAGAAAAGGGGGTCAAACTCTTCTAACTCTTGTGTGAGTTAGGAGTTCAGCCTAGGCTAGCCCACTGGATAAATCTAGTGCAGTTTTGCATCAAGACCAGTGTCTCTCAAGTTTTTGGGGCATCGTCTCATTCTGGGACTAGGGCGAGGGTCTCCCCCTGTTTCGGGGGTCTTACATTATCATCCTTAGGAAACATAAAATTAAGGGCCATAGTGTGTTCACCCTAAAAATATAGAAATTGCAGCAAAACTGTTGTAGTGAGTAGTAGAGGGCACTGACTGCTTTATTCTGAATGGTTAGAAGAGGTTCACTGTGACTCATTAGACCAAAGTCCAACTGCTCTATGAGGCTGTGCAGCACAGCCAGCTTCAGCCATTTTCCCTTTCCCAACATGCTCCTCCCCTACATTATTGTAATGTGAACACCCACAAGGACTTCACGCTAGCCCCACCCGACGCTGACCCCACGTTGCCCTTCATTCTTTATTATGCTCTCTGTGACATCATAGAATACTCTTTAAAGGTTATCCAGATATTCACTGAAGGGGCCCTGCCCTGAAGCACTGCTAGTGGCCTGCTGCTGCCACGAGCTGGAGATAACAGCCTCTCCAAACAGCGGTGCTCCCTAGCAGTTGATTGCCCTCCAGGCATCACAGCCTCCAGCAACCACAGAGGATTCTTTAGCTCTTGGCCCAAAGCAGCAAGAGGGTATCCTTCAAGCCCTACAGGTACAGCTCTCTCTCTCTCTCA
>NC_034613.1:100395952-100412578 GCF_900095145.1 Mus pahari | reverse complement strand
TCTCTCTCTCTCTCTCTCTCTCTCTCTCTCTCTCTCTCCCTATCCATCTCTGAATTCCATCTCTGAATTGCGCTTTAATAACGTGACTTAGCCTCCTTCAGCCTAATCATCTGTCATTTTCTTATCTCTATACCCTAGGTGCAACAGAGCCATCTACCAGCTGCCATACTCCGTGAAGATGGCTCAAACTCCTTTGGGGGCTGTGGCTCTTAAGCGACTCCAGAAGGAGTTGCTTGCCCTCTCTCAAGATCCCCCGGCTCAGTGTTCTGCAGGGCCAGTGGCAGAAAATATGTTTCATTGGCAAGCAACCATAATGGGGCCTGAAGATAGCCCCTACCAGGGAGGGGTTTTTTTCCTGTCCGTCCACTTTCCATACGATTACCCCTTCAAGCCCCCCAAAGTTTCGTTCATAACCCGAATTTACCATCCAAACATTAGCAAAAATGGAAGTATCTCTCTAGACATCTTGAATTCTAGGTGGTCACCTGCACTTACGATTTCCAAAGTTCTTCTGTCTATTTGCTCTCTATTATGTGATCCAAACCCAGATGACCCTCTGGTTCCTGAAATTGCAAATATCTACCTCAGGGATTTAAGACAGTATGATAAATTGGCACGAGAGTGGACCAAGAGGTATGCAATGTAATTTCGACATGTAATGGTCATAATAATGAAAAGAAGTGGTTCACTTTATCAGTCATGTTTTCTTTTCTTACTTCATTTGAGCAAAGTGATGCCTTTTAATCTTTTCTAGATATATATTGTACAATTTCCAACCTAGGGTAACTATGGGTGAGAGTTAGGGTTGGAAAAGAAAGGTAAATGGATGGGATACTGGGAAGGTAGAGAAAGCGAGTGAGGTGAAGGGTATATGTATTGGGTATGGGGAGGTAGGAGGTGAAAGAGGGGCAGATGGATAGGAGTTGCAGGGGAGGGGGAAGGTAATGAGAATGAGAAGGGAAGATGGATGGGAAGTGGCTGTCATTGGTAGGATCACAAGAATGGGGAGTAAGAGAATTATAGCTCTTCTCCAGAGGAGTTATCTTTAGTAAACATTCCACAGGGGTTAGGAAAGTAACACCTGGCTTCTTTTATTGTCAAAGGAGTCATAAGCTATCTTTTGGTGCACATTCCTGCTCCCAAACATGGGGAAATGGGCACCTGGCTGGGGCAACTGGCAATAATTGCAGAACTAGCTGTCAGGCAGAGGGACAGAAAGCTTCCTGCTAGCCTTTGAGAACAAAGAGCTCTTTACTGGCTGCATTTCTAATGATCTGGGGAACAGGTTTTGGGGAGTGTTAAAGCTGAGGCTCTGAACAGCTTTGGGGAGTGTTAAAGCTGGGGCTCCACAGTGGTTGGTGCCATCTCTGGGATGGTAGTCTTGGGTTCTATAAGAGAGCAGGCTGAGCAAGCCAGGGGAAGCAAACCAGTAAAGAACATCCCTCCATGGCCTCTGCATCAGCTCCTGCTTTCTGACCTGCTTGAGTTCCAGTCCTGACTTCCTTGGTGATGAACAGCAATGTGGAAGTATAAGCTGAATAAACTCTTTCCTCCCCAACTGCTTCTTGGTCATGATATTTGTGCAGGAATAGAAACCCTGACTAAGACAGATAGATACATATTAATATACCAAAGTAAAAATATCAAATAGGTAATTGTATTTATGAAATTGGTAACTGAAAGTAAGTTGCTGACAACATGTATACATTTTGGACTCACCAGTACATATGCCTAAAGTCATGAAAGTCCGCCAAGAGGTTCGTTCTCTCTCTCTCTCTCTCTCTCTCTCTCTCTCTCTCTCTCTCTCTCTCTCTCTCTCCTTTGTTATTACTTTAATTAATTAATATTTTTATGATCCAGTTGTTGCCTCCATCCTGGTCCACTCTCTGACAGTTCCTCATTTCATTCCTCCCCCCCTCCCCCATCTCTAAAAGGATGTCCCCATCCCAAACCTTGGGGCCTCAAGTGTTTCTAGGGTTAGGCTTGTCTCTCCCATTAAGGCCATACCAGGCAGTCCTCTGCTGTGTATTTATTGAGCCTCCTGTATGCTGCCTGGTTGGTGGCTCAGTTTCTGAGAGATCTCAGTGGTCCAGGTTAGTTTATATTGTTGGTCTTCCTATGGGTTTACTCTCAGTAGGGTTGAGGATCCCTTAACTATTCCACCACAGGGCACGGCCAACTGGGGAGGCAGGACTTGAGAAGTTGACTGTGCTGACCCCATGCCTTAACCAGGCAGGGGATGGACTATAAGGAAGTCCCCGGGGCACAGCTCCAGGGGTCTGGGAAAGGGCAGTCTGAGGCACAGGTCTGCCAGAGATGACTAGGGAGTGCCCAGGGCCTGTGAAGTGGCCAAGGCCTCCTGGTTCTCAGGCTCTTGAACACCCAGGCACCACTGGGAGCAGTGGAAGACCCAAGAATGGAGCAGGATGCTTCAGTTTGGATCTAGTCAAGGGCCAGGGTGTCAAAAGATGAGGCTCTGGCTGGTCCCACAGGGAGAGTTCTTGGCCTAATGGCATCGAGCTTGGTGGCAATCCTGGCTGGGAGACAGGAAGGTCATCTGTGGGAGAGTAGACAGTAGCTCTATAGGTGAAAGCCTTCTCCACGGCTCCCCACAGTGGATCCCAATGAAAAGAAGCAGTCCATGGTTTTAAGGCATTTATTGTCATGGCAGAAATTGGATGTGAAAAACCATACCTCACTTCTCACGGTGGGCCTTAGATTAAATACCTTTTGCAGAGAGGAATATCTGGGAAGGAAAGTTATTGGCTAGGCCCTCCCAACCTCTATGTACCTCAGTAGCATGGAGAACTGTCTTGAGCCTAAGTGATCACAGATCACATTCTTTCCTATATGTGGGAGGCTTGGGGGGCTTGGGGTGTTTCCCTTATGTTACTGATGGCCACAAATATATGGGGGGCTGCAGCTGGTGACAAGGGCCTGATGCCCAAGAGCAGACAAAGCTCCTACAATCCTTTCAGGATCTCTGACCCTTCTAACCTTAGCTCAACTGAGGATCAGGCTACCTCTCATGGTCCACTACTCCACAGCACTCCTCCTCAGTTTCTTTCAACCTTTCCCTAATTCAGCCACAGGGTTCCCTGATTTCAGCCCAATGATTGAGTCTAAATATCTGACTGTGTCAGCCTGTTGGGCCTTGAGAGGATAGCCATGCTAGGCTTCTGTCTGTAAGAACACCATAGTATAAGTAATAGTGTCAGGCCTTGGAGCCTGCCCTTTGACGTGGATCACATGTTGGGCCTATCACTGGGACTGCCTTTCTTTCAGTCTCATCTCCATTTTTGTTCTTGCAGTTCTTTTAGACAGGAACAATTCTCGGACCGTTTTTGACTGTGGGAATACAACCCAACCCCTTTACTTGATGCCCTGTCCCTTTACTGGAGGTGGACTCTATGAGTTCCCTCACTCCATAGTTGGGCATATCATCTAAAGTCTCTCCATTAGAGTCTGGAGAGTCTCTTACCTACTGGGTCTCTGGTACATTCTAGAGGGTTCCCCCACCTCTTACCTCCAGAGGTTGACTATTTCCATTCTTTCTGCTGCCCCTCAGGGCCTCACTCCTTGCCCCCCACCCAATACCTGATCACGTTCCCCTTTTCCCTCCCTGTCCCATCTCCCACCTTGATCCTGACCTCCCTCTGCCTCCCATGACTGTTTTCTTCTCCCTCCCAAGTAGGATTAAAGCAGCCTCACTTAGGCACTTCTGCTTGTTCACTTTCGTGAGTTATGTTGATTGTATCCTATGTATTCTATACTATTTTGCTACTATCCACTTATTAGTGATTACATACCATGTATGCCTTTTGGGGTTCAAATTACCTCACTCAGGATGGTATTTTCTAGTTCCATCCATTTGCCTGCAAAACTCAGGATGTCCTCACTCTTAATAGCTGAGTAGTATTCTATAGTGTAAATGAACCTAATTTTCTGTACCCATTCTCCATTTGTGGGACATCTGGGTTGTTTTCAACTTCTGGCTAATACAAATAAAGCTACTACGAACATAGTGAAGCATGTGTCCCTGTGGTACATGAGGTATCTTTCACATATATTCCCAAGAGTGGTATAGATGGGTCTTCAGGCAGATCTATTTCCAATTTTCTGAGGAACCAACAAATTGATTTCTAGAGTGGTTTTGTCAGTTTGGAATCCCAGCAGCAATATTCCTCTACCGACCCCAAGAAGGTGTTCACCAAGACCAGGAGGTACTTGTAATGTTTGACAGTCAGCATGTAGGTAAAGTCAAGTTACCAGTTGGTTCCAGGAAGGGAGCCTCTATCTTGATGGATAGGAAAAGGGGTGCTACAATACCTGTAGTTGGAGTCTGATATCTGCTCCATTTTGCAAGAGGCAGTGATATATTTTAAGAAGGGGATGCAACCCTGTAGGTGGAACAACATTATGAACTAACCACTACCCCCTGAGCTCGTGTCTCTAGCTTCATATGTAGCAGAAGATGGCCTAATCGACCATCATTGAGAAGAGAAGCCCCTTGGTCTTGCAAACTTTATATGACCCAGCACAGGGGAAGGCCAGGACCAAGAAGTGGGAGTGGGTGGGTAGGGGAGCAGGAACGGGGGTGGGGTATAGGGAACTTTTGGGATAGCATTTTAAATCTAAATAAAGAAAATAATAAAAAAAAAAAGAAAAAGAACAAAAAAAATTGAGAACTTTGAAAAAAAAAAGAAATATAAGTCCTCAGGAATAGGCTCTAGATGTGTTTTTAACAAAATAAGACAATGCTTGGCTGTTAGGATGAAAAAAGCTGGTGAAGATAGGGCAGTTTGACCAGTGTCAGCAGGTGAGAGAAAGGATGTGGGTTGTAGTATAGGAATATCCTGCAGGGGAAGAGACAAATCTAGGCCCCTAAGGGCCACAGCTCTACATGCCTCATCGGCTTGGTTGTTTTCCTTGAGGACAATAGAGTCATCTGTCTGGTGGGATATACAATGGACAATTCCAATAGCTATGGGGAGATGGGAGGCCTTTAGCATGACTATAATTTGGTTTGCATTAGCTACTATTCCTCCTTGGGTCATAAGCAACCCATGCTCCTTCCAGATAGTAGTGTGGGACAGGAGGATAAGGAAAACATATTTGGAGTCTGTATAGTTGTCTAGGGACTGTCCCTGTGCTATTGAAAGGTATGAGTAAAAGCTATTGTCTCAGACTGTTGATTGTTAGTATGAGAAGGGAGGACCTGTGCCTCAACCTCCTCTGTATCTGACACTATAGTATAGCCAGGTCTTCTGGCTCCTTCATGTAGAAAGGAGCTGCCATCTGTAAACCAGATATAGATGGTCTGGGACAATGTGCCCTCCTGTATGTATGAAGGATGATGTATCCTCCGAGGTTTCCATGCAGAAATGTAATAGAGAGTGGTTAGTATTTGGTCAAGGAAGAAGATTGGGAACATTAAGAGGTGGGCATGATTGGAAAGTAAGTGTGGAGTCTTCTATTAGTGTTTCCTGAAGGGAAAGAACTCTTTTCCTGAAGGGAAAGAACAGGAAATGGCCCTGTGGATTGGGGTAATTGTTAGTCCCAAATAGGTGACCCAAGGAATGGACAGTTGGATTTTAGAAGGTGAGACTCTGTAGCATTGACTAGACAGAAAACTTAGAAGGGCAGAGGTGCCAGCATGGCTAATATCTAGAGAAGAATTGTAGAGAAGAATATCATCTATGTAATGGGAGATTATAAATTTAGGGGAAGACAGAAAAGTAAGTTGGAAGAGGGGCCTGGCCAAAGAGATATGGGCTGTCCCAGAATCCCTTATGTAAAGCAGTCCAGTTGAGTTGGGTAGAAAATGGGTGTCCTGTTCAGTCCAGGTAAAGGTAAAGATATTCTGTGACTGGGCATCTAGAGGGGTAGAGAAGAATGCATCTTTGTTATCTAGGACTGCAAAATGAGAAGTTTGACAGGGAATAACAGAAAGAAGTATGTAAAGATTAGCTATAACTTGATGGAGAGGAACCACAACAGAGTTAATGAGCCTGGAATCTTGAACCAGGTGATAGGTTTCATTAGGTTTCTTAACTGCTAGTATAGGGGTGTTAAAGGGGGAAGAGGTAATATGCAGGAGTATTTTCCTTAGGAAGACAGAGAAAAAGAGTATTGAGCTTGGGTAATGTGGTTGATAGAGTCCTGTAATTGGATGACAATAGGAGAACGATGCTTAGCAACAGAGGGATTCTGGATATCTCAGACTTGGGTGTCTATGTGAGAGCCTGGCATAGGAAGCATGATAGAGTTAGTAGGTTGGGTAGCTAGAAGGAGGAGGAGAGAGGCTGCTGGCCAGTTTGAGTTTAAGTGAATGGGGACAGCAAATGAAATAGAGGCTCCCCACTTAGCTAGAAGATCACTTCCCAATAAGGGGACAGGACATATTGGCACTACCAAAATGAATGGGTGAGAGGAACAACCCTAAAAATGCAACTAAGTGGTGAAATCTGGTGAGGTTGGTAAGACTGTCCCCCTACCCTGACAAAAGGGAAACAAGGAGAGTTGGGTAGCCAAAATTCCATCAGGACTGAGTAAGTGGCCCCAGTGTCCATGAGGAAGTAGATAGGCTGCTCAGATACCATGATGACTACGTGGGGTTCCCTGCTGGTGATAGAAGTGGTTGAGTTATGGGAGCTCAGGCTTCTTCAGTGGTTCATAGCCAAGCTTAGGAGAACATTTGGAAGGTGATCTGGGAGTGATATCCCTCTGTTCTGAGCAGCATAAGGGCAATTGACAGCCCAATGTCCCTGCTGATAGCACTTTAGGCATGGCCTTGATGGCTTATGGGGTTTAGGGCAACCTAATGTTCTTGTTGACCACATTTGTAGCAAGGATCTGGTGGCTCCCTAGCCTTAGAAGGACAGGAAGCCTGGGCAGTGGTTGGGGCTGGTCACGTAGCCTTTGCTAGCATATAGTATTAATGTTTGTGTGCCTTTTCATTTCTCTGATAGTACACTTTAAAGGCCAGCACCAAGACTTCAGTCTCCAGTTACTGGATCACTTTCTAAGCATCTAAGTTTGGCCATAATAACAGGGTAGCTTTGCGAAAAGAAGTGAGTCCTCAGTAGGCTTACTGGGTCATCACACAAAAGCTAGTGACTGAGAGCTGCAGGCCTAAGCCCAAGCTGTGGGTCCAGGGTCTGAGGGAGAATGATTTTCCTGCAGCTTCACAGACAGCAAGAAGGAGGAGATTCACCCAAAGGTAGAAGTCCTAAAATAAGGAGTCAGTTAGAAGGCTGGTCATATAAACCTGGGAGAAATCCAGTCCTTAGACCTGTAAAGGCTGGCCAGTACTCTCATGGGACTGGAGGTCCTATATGCCTACTGGGATAGAAAGCGTATCAATCCATGGTGTTGGCATGTGGTTTAGCAATCCAGTGACTGAAAAGTGAGCCCATGTTGTTGGCAGACTTTTGGGGATGAATTTTGGCCCATAGGCCTTAAACTACCAGGCAGTGGCCACTCCACATGGTGGCAGGCTCCATGCCTTGAACCAACCTGGACCTACACAACAGGCAGTGAACAGGTTTGTGCACCAAATTTTGGAATAAGTGGTGCAATTCCGGACAGAGCACACCAAGCTTCAAGTCTCACATGTGAAGTTTTATTGGTAGAGGTGGCCTTTAAGGGGGTGAGGTCAGGGTAAGCATCTTTTATCTGGGCCATGACACATGTGATGCATGAGCAAAGGGTTATGCGTAGGTGTCATGGCAATGGATACAGGAACAGCACTGTTCCTTAGATATGATGTGTGAGTCCAAGAGCTGGCTATGAAGAGCCTTTGGCTGTCTATGGATGTACAGATGCTAGCAATCACTGTTTCCCTATCTGGCCAAATCTATATCCTTTCCTTTACTCTCATTGGAATATAAAAAGGCATCTAAAATGACAAATTAAAATGAAATAAAAAATTAACAACTCAGTGGCAAAAAAAATAAAAAACAGAAGAAAAAGTTAAAAAAGTTAAAGATAAAGCTCAAGAAACACATACAGATGCCAAGAACACATTCTCACATAGAAATCCTATAGAAACACAAAACCAAAAATAGAAAACCTAGTAAACATGCAAACAAACTACAAAGTTTAACAAAAAAACGCCCTAACAAAGCATTATGTTAAAAAGAACCTCCAAAATGCCACTGAGTTCATTTTGTATGGCCATCTACTATTGGGCCTTATTCATGATTTGTGTACTGAATGATGCTCTATTGCAGAAAACTAGTTTTTCTATGGGAAGCAATTTCTAATAGGAGAGAACTTCTGGGTTGGGGATGGTGGCATGTGTCTACTTCCCCTTTCAGAATTGGAAAGCCATCAGGCTAAGAACTGTGCAGGCCCTGTGCATTCTGCCACAGCCTATATGAATTCAATGTATGGATTAATCATGCTATTTTTAGGTCTTATTTCCATGCTGCATTCTAGCCCTTCTGGCTCTAAGACTCTTTTATCCTCAAAGCAAAGGGACTTGATGGATATATCCTGTTTTGGATTAAGAGTTCCAAAGTTCTCTGACTCTCTACACAATGTCTGGTTGCAGTTCTTTGTATTTTCCTCATTTGCTGCAGGAGGAAGCTTCCATGATGATGGTTGAACAAAGCACTGACTTGTGAGTATAGCAGAATGTCACAAGGAGTCATTTTATTGTTATTTTTCAGTTTTTATAAATTTAATTTTTATTGGACATTTTATGTATTTACACTTCAAATGTTATCCCCTTTCCCATTTTCCCCTCATGAAACCCCCTATCTCACCCCCTTACCCCTGCTTCTATGAGGGTGCTTCCCCTCCCACCTACTCACTCCTACTTCACTGCCCTGGCATTCCTCTACACTGGGGAATCAAGCTTACAAAGGACAATGGGGCTCTCCTCCTGATGCCAAACAATGCCATCCTCTGCTACATATGTGGCTGGAGCCATGGGTCCCTCTAAGTGTACTCTCTAGTTGGTGGTTTAGTCCCTGAGAGTTCTAGGGGGTCTAGTTGGTTGATATATTTCTTCTCCCTGTGGGGTTGCAAATCCTTTCAGCTCCTTCAGTCCTTTCTCAAACTCCACAATTGGGGTCTCTGTGCTCATTCCAATGGTTGACTGTGAGCATCTGCTTCTGTATTTGTCAGGCTCTTGCAGAGGCTCTCAGGAGACAGCTATAAAAGGCTGCTGTCCGCAAGCACTTCATGGCATCCACAGTAGTGTCTGGGTTTAGTGTCTGTATATGAGATTGATCCCCAGGTGATGCAGTCTATATATAGCCTTTTCTTCAGGCTCTTCTCCATACTTTGTCCCAGTATTTCCTTTAGACAGGAGCCAGTCTAGGTTAAAAATTTAGAGATGAATGGGTAACCCACTGGGGGCCTTGCTTAAACTCTGGATATGGTCTCTACAGGTTCTCCCTCCTCTTTTTTTTGGGGGGGGGGTATTTCAGCTAATCTCATCCCTGTTCTGTCCTGGGAGCCCCTGGGATACCCCAAGTTCCCCATCCCACATTGATACACACCTTTGTTCAAATACCCGACCCTCTCTATATCATCCCTGTTTCCTCCTATACATGATCCTGCCCCTTTTTCCACCTCCTCCTTTTCTCTTCCTTCCATCACACTTTCTACCTCCTGTGAATGTTTTGTTCACACTTCTAAGAAGGACTGAAGCATCCAAATTTTGATCTTCCTTCTTCTATGGTCTGTGAATTCTATCTTGGGAATTGCAAGATTTTGGGCTAATATCCACTTATCAATGAGTGCATATCATGTATGTTCTTCTGTGACTGGGTTACCTCACTCAAGATGATATGTGTTGAAATTCTATAAAAATAATTAGTTCTCATTAACCTTTACATAATGACTATACAGTTCCTGAGAGGATTTTAGTCTATGGCACAAACAATATAAATTATCTACATGTTTTAAATTTATTCTATGACAATGTCACTTATAAAATACCTTAATAACTTCAAAGAAAGTAGCTGCCATATGTATTACAAAAGGAAAGAGTAAGACAGTCTTCCATGTCCATGTCAAATAATTATGACTTTTCTATACGTTTTTGCTATTATCCAGGGATATTCCAAATAATAAAACTGTTCCACAGTAGGTCACTAAGAAAAGTGAATATGCCAGTAATTTGAGTGGTTCTTTTTTTCTGAATTATGAGATACTTTTAATAATGTAAAAGAATAAAGATGTTATCAATTTAATTTAATTTTTTGTTATCTAGAAATTAAAATCTCATTCTGTTTTATCATTATATTCTATTTAGTATTCTGATATTCCCATAGGTTAAATTATTATCACTTATTAAATATCATTTTTAATTTCATTCCTTTTATGCTACAAAACTTCATTAAACTCAATTTGAGTATTCTTGTAGTCTAATATTAGTATTTTTATGTCAGAGTAAGAATCTTGTCTTTTCAGAAACTAATTAATTTTTCTCTTCCATTGTCATATTTATATAGTATATTCAATAAAGTAAGATGATTCATTAGGCCTGACTCCTAATGGTTTCTCTAGTGATTAGAAAGTGTTAAACATTTCTCTTGGTTTTCTGTGGAAGGAACAAGAATGGAGATGTCCTTTAATTTTTGATTTTCTGTTGCATTTCATTACATCTGTATATTTTACTTGCTTCTTAAGAGATTTACTTGTGTTTTCTGTTAATTCTATGTGTAAATTTCACACTTGTGATTGAAACATACAAGAGAAATTTTAAGATAAAAAAATGTAAAAATCAACTTTTACATCTTTTTAATATCCTGTCTAAAATATATATCATGGAATTCTGGTTTAGGAAATGTTTAAGTATTTGTTTATTGGACACAATATGGTATCTTCACACACTGTTCACTTTAATACAGAGAGATAACCCCAGTATATATATTATTCTTTTATATTTTTGAAATATCTTAATAGATGGCTATAGGTAAATTTCAAGCCCCCCTGTTTCTTAAAAGTTCTTGCTGCATACTTACATGGTTTGTATTGTATTTGTTTTGTATTGTTTTTAACCAGGAATATTTTTGTGAAAGTAGGTTTATAACAACCATAGGAGTGTACTGGAGTTATCAGTGGTTTTGATCACTGATGGGGAAGATTCAGCATGTCCTAAAATCTATTAGTTGACTACTTCAGTAAGGATTAAGAGCAGGGTCTGTGACTCCCTCCCATTTGATATTGTCTATTAAAAGGCCTATTCTTTTATATGCTCTGGTTAGGCAAATATAATTACATTGAGTTCATGATTAGAACAGGTATATGGCATTTCATCTATCATTCAATATTCTTGCTCTTTTGAGTCTAACCATCATTTTTATTTTACTTACCATCTCATTTTACTTACATGTTATTCTCTCCCCCCCCAAGATAATCTTATTTCTTCTACAATGTTTCCAGAGTCTTATTCTCTCTGTCCCCCAAGATAACCTTATTTCTTTTACAATGTTTCCAGAGTCTTAATGTGAGGGACATAAGTATCTTGTTTAGGGCTAAGCATTCCACCTTCACCTATTTTTAGGAATTTGTGCATTTACCTGCCCTATATGCACTACCTTATGCTGCTAATCTTCTCTTATAAAGGACTGAAAATCCTTTGTCTTTGTGTATAAATATATATATTATATACAATGTCAATTTATTCCCATAACTAGTTGTTGCAGGATAAGTGGTCGGTCATATAATAAAATAGACTGTCAACCAAAAATTATTGAAGGAAATGGAGAAGGACACTTAATATTCATCAAAGGAAACATCCAACAAGACGAAATCTCAATTCTGAACATCTATGTCCCAAATGCAAGAGCACTCACATTCATAAAAGAAACTTTACTAAAGCTCAAAGCTCACATTGAAACTCAGACAATAATACTGTGAGACTTCAAAAGCCCACTATCACTAATGGACAGGTCATTGAAACAGAATCTAAACAGAGACACTATGTAACTAACTGAGGTTATGAAATAAATGGATTTAACAGATATATTCAGAACATTTCACTCTAAAACAAAAGAATATACCTTCTTCTCAGCACTTCATAGTATGTTTTCTGAAATTGACCATAAAATCAGTCACAAAGCAGGCATCAAGAGATAGAAGAAGACTGAAATAATCCCATGCATCTGATCAGATCACCAGGGACTAAGGCTGTGATGGTTTGTATGTGCTTGGCCCAGGGAGCATCATGATTAAAATGAGTGGCCCTATTGGAGTAGATGTGTCACTGTGGGTGTGACCTATAAGACTCTCATCCTAGCTGCCTGGAAACCAGTATTCTGTTAGCAGCCTTCAGATGCAGATTTAGAATTCTTAGCACCTCCTGAACTATGCCTGCCTGAATGCTGCCATGTGCCCACCTTGATGATCATGCAGTGAAGCTCTGAACCTGTAAGTCAGCCCCAATTAAGTATTGTCCTTATAAGAGTTGCCTTGTTCAAAGTGTCTGTTCTCAGTAGTAAAGCCCCAACAAAGAAAAAGGCTAAATTTCAATAATGAATAATAATAACAGAAAGCCTACATACCCATGGAAACAGAACAACTGTATACTCAATTATAACTTGGTCAGAAAAGTAATGAAGAAAGAAATTAAAGACTTTCTAGAATTCAATAAAAAAGAAGACAGCATATTCAAACTTATGGGACATAATTAAAGCACTGGTAAAAGGGAAACTCATAGCTGTAAGTATCTTCATAAGGAAATCTGAGAGTTCCTACACACTATCAAGTAAAAAACATATCTGACATCCTTAGAAAAAAATGAAACAAACATACCCAAGAGGATTATACGGCAGGAAAAACATCATGGCTAAAATCAACCAATTATAAACAAAGAGAACAATACATAGAATCAAAAAACAAACAAACAAACAAACAAAAAACCAAAAGCTTGTTCTTTGAGAAAATTAACAAGATATATAAAATCCTAGCCAAACTAAAGCACACAGAGACAGTATCCTATTGGACAAAATCAGAAATGAAAAGGGAGACATAACAACAGAAACTGAGGAAATTCAAAAAACCATCTGCTCTTACTACTAAAGCCTATGCTCAACAAAACTGCAAAATGTAGATGAAATGGATGATTTTCTAGAGAGATACTATATACCAAAGTTAAATAAAGAGCAGTTAAACTATCTGAAGAGTCCCATATCTCCTAGGGAAATAGAAGTCATTAAAAACTTCCCAACCAAAAAAAAAAAAAAAAATCCCAGGGCCAGATGGCTTTACTACAGAATTCTACCATACCTTTAAAGATAACAACAAACTTAAAACTATTCAACTATTCCATACAATAGAAACAGAAGGAACACTACTTATTTCATTCTATGAAGCCACAATTACTCTGATACCTAATCCATACAAAGACCCAATAAAGAAAGAGAACTTCAGACCAATTTTGCTTATGACAATTGATGCAAAAATAGTCAATTCTTATAAACCTAATCCAAGAACATATCAATATCATCCTTCACAACAATCAAGTAGGCTTCATGTCTAACATGCAGCGATAATTCAATATATAAAAATCTATTAATGTAATCCACTATATAAACATACTAAAAAAATGACATGATCATCCCATTAGATGCTGAAAAGTATATGACAAAATTCAACACTCCATCATGGTAAAAGTCTTGGAGAGATCAAAAATCCATGGAATATACCTAAACCTAATAAAAGGAATATATAGCAAACCACCAGCCAATATAAATTAAATGGAGAGGCACTTGAAGCAAGCCCCCTAAAATCAGGGAAAAGAAAAGGCTGCCCATTCTCTCCATAACTTTTTGACATAGTACTCAAAGTTCTAGCTAGAGAAATAAGAAAAAAACCAGATCAAGGAAATACAATTTGGAAAAGAATAAATCAAGTTATCACTATTTGTAGATGACATGATACAATATACATAAACAACCCCCAAAATTCTACCAGAGAACTTCTACAGCTGATAAATAGCTTCATCAACATGGCTGGATATAAAATTAACTAAAAAAATAGCCTTCATTTATAAAATGACAAAGTGGCTGATAAAGAAATTAGGGAAACAACATCTTTTATAATATTCCCAAGTTGTATAAAGTATCTTGGGGTAACTCTTTCCAAGCAAGTGTAATATCTGTAGGGCAAGAATTTCCAATCCCTGGAAACAAACAAACAAAAAAATTGAAGAAGACTTTAGAAGATAGAAAAAACTCCCATGCTCATGGATTGGTAGGATTAACATATTAAAAATGGCCATCTTACCAAAAGCAATCTACAGGTTCAATCCAATCCCCATCAAGATTCTAACATAGTTCTTCACAGACATGGAAAGAACAATTCTCAATGTCATATGGAAAAACAAAAACAAACAAACAAGTAAACCCAGGATAGTGAAAACAATTTTTAACAATAATAGAACGTCTGGACAAATCACCATATCTGACTTCAAGCTATATAGTGAACAACAGTGATAAAATCTACATGGTATTGGTTCAGAGATAATCATGTTGATCAGTGGAATAGAATTGAAGACCCAGAAATAAAACCACACACTTAAGGTCACTTGATCTTTGAAAAAGTAACCAAAATTTGCAATGGAAATATTAAAGCATCTTCAATAAGTGGTGCTGGTCAAACTGGCTGTTCCTCTGGAGAAAATTGAAAATAGACCCATATTTGTCACTTTGCACAAAGCTCAAGTCTAAGTGATTCAAGGACCTCAAATTAAAACCAGATACACTGAATCTAATAGAAGAGAAATTGTGAAAGAGCCTCAAACTCATTGGCACAGGGGGAAATTTCTAAAGAGAACTCCAGTAACTCATGCTCTAAGATTAAAAAAAAATGATAAATTGGACCTCATGAAACTGAGAAGTTTTTGTAAGGCACAAGACATGATTGATAGGACAAATTAGCAACTAACAGAATGAGGAAAAAAAAGCTTCATTAACCCCACATCCAATAGAGTGCTTATATCCAAAATAAATAAATCACTCAAGAAGCTAACCTCTATAAAACCAAATAACCCAATTAAAAAATAGGGTACAGAGTTCAACAGAGAATTCACAACAGAGAAATCTTGAATGGTCAAGAAACACTTAAACAAATGTTCAAAGTCCTTAGTGATCAGGGAAATGCAAATCAAAAGGGCCCTGAGATTCCACCTAATATCAATAAAAATGGCTATGACCAAAAAGTCAGGTGACAGCTCATTCTGGCTAGGATGTAGTGAAAGAAGTACACTCCTCCATTGCTGGTGGGATTACAAACTGGTACAACCAGTCTGAAAATCAACCTGGAGGTTTCTCAGAAAATTGGAAATAGATTTACCTAAAGACCCAGCTATACCACTCTTGAGCATATACTCAAAAGATGCCCAACCATGCACAGGGGCACATATTCCCAGATGTCCCACAACAGAAGAACGGATACAGAAAATGTGGTTCATGTACACAATGGAGTACTACTCAGCTATTAATGAGGTCATCATGTGTTTTGAAGTAAAATGTATGGAACTAAAAATTATCATTCCAAGTGAGGTTCCTCATAGTGTGAACCCAATAATAACTTTATAATAATCAAAAATTTCAGAATACTGATTATAAAACCCACAGAATTTAAGAAGTTTAACAAGCATAAATGAAAGTGAGGATGCTTCAATCCCTTAGTAGGGGGAAAGAATATAATGAAGGGAGGCAGAGAGGGGGGGTTATTGGACAGTAGAGGGAAAGGATAGGGTAAAAGGGGAAAATGATCAGGTATGGGGCATGGTGCAGGGGCAGGAGAGAAGCCCAGTGGGCCAGCAGAATAAATGGTAATATGCAGCCTCAGAAGGTGGAAGGTGAGGAGACCCTCTAGAAAATTTCAGAGACCTGGGAGGTGAAAGGCTCTCAGAACTATACGGGAGTGATCACAGATGAAATGCTCGAGTTGGGAGAGGGAACTTGAAGACTCTACCTCCAGTAGATAGATAGGGCTTCAAGAAGTGGGATGATTTTACTAACCCACAATCAAAATTTCTGACCCAGAAGTATTCCTGTCTAAAAGAACTGCAGGAACAAAAAGGGAGAAGAGATTGAGGGAGAGGCAGTTCAGTAACCAGCCCCATTGAAGATGCAGCTCATGGGATTCAGCTCAAGGGGAGAATTCAAGGGAGGGATGTTATGATGTGCTTCCAGACAGGAGCCTGGCAGAAACAGAGGCAGATAATTACACCCCCAAAATGGACTGAAGTCAGGAAACCCTGTGGTTGAATTAGGGAAAGGATGGAAGGAGCAGTAGAGGAGGCGACCCCATAGGAAGACCAGAATTATCAACTAACCTGGACCCCTGGGAGCTACCAGATATTGAGCCACAAACCAGACAGCATACATGAGCTGGTCAGAGTCCTTAGACACATGTGAAGCAGAGGACTGCCTGGTGTGACCACAGTGGGAGACGATTTGCCTAATCCTTGAGAGACTTGAGGCCTCATGGAGGGGGGGGGGGGCGGCCTGACTTTAGGTTGTATCCTCTTTGGAGACAGGGGAGGAAGGATCTGATGAGGAACTGTGGGAGAGGGAACCAGGAGGGGGTGCACTGTGCATTGGCTGGATAGTAAATAAATGGGAGAGAGAGGGAGAGGGAGAGGGAGAGGGAGAG
>NC_034613.1:100380580-100395328 GCF_900095145.1 Mus pahari | reverse complement strand
GGGAGAGGGAGAGGGAGAGGGAGAGGGAGACAAACATCCCAAAGCTATCCACCTCTTGGTCCCCCTTCCCAGAATTATTCTCCCATCTCCTATTGCTTTAGCCTCTGATGGTGTGCCCCCTACTACATTCCCCTTTCTTGGGGCATCAAGTCTCTACATGATTAGGAATATCCTCTTCCACTGATGCCAGAAAAGGCAATCCTCTGCTACATGCATGCCAGGGTCCTCGGACGAGCCAGAGTACACTATTTTAGTTGGCTTAGACTCTGCATACTCCCAGCAGTACAGAATATTTGACACTGTTGGTCTTCCTAAGGAGTTGACATCCCCTTCAGTTCCTTCAGTCCTTCCCCTATCTCTTCTATAGGAGTCCCTGACCTCAGTCCAAAGGTTGGTTGTAAATATCTGCACCTGTCTCAGTCAGCGACAGGTGGAGCCTTTAAGAGGACAGAAATGGCAGGTTTCTATTTGCAAGCACAACATCAGTAATAATATCATGGTTTAATGTTGTCCATAGTATGGATTCCAACTTCAGCTGGTTACTGGTTGGTTTTTCCTCAGTCTCTGCTCCATTTTTGCCCCTGCATTTTTTTAGACAGGAACAATTTTGGCTCAAAAATTTGAAGCTGGGCTAGTGTCTCCATCACTTCACTGTGGGCCTTGACTAAGTACTGGAGGATGTCTCTTCAAGTTCCATCACCCCACTCTTAGGCATTTCCTCTAAGGTCGCCCACATTGAGTCCTGGTACCCTCCCACATCCCAAGTCTCTGACACTTTTAGAGGTCTCCCCCACCCCCATAGCTGCATATTTCCATTCATTCTTTTGGCCCTCTGGATGTCTCTCCTGTCCCCCCCCCCATTTTTGTTCCTGCCACCCTTTTCTCATCTCCATCCCCCCTCCCATCCAGGGCCTTATCTCCCAGTGTACCTTGTGGTTGTTTTCTTCCCCTTTCTAAGTGGAATTGAAGTATCATCACTAGTGCCTTCCTTCTTTTTTTTTTTTTTCTTTTTTTCTTTTTTTTTTTCTTTTTTTTTTTTTGCATGAAGTCTATCTTTAATATAGTGAATGGCTTTAGGTGTGCACATCTTAAAAAGTGAAGCACAAACTATTGGACTGTTGTTTCATATAAACACATGTTAGCACTTGGAATTTTATTAAGAATATATTAGTGGCCTCAGTAAAATGTTCCATGGATTTGGTAATCAATGTACATTGCTAAACATTTCTCCTTTCTACAAACCAATCAACAGAAAATAACAGATATAAAAGACTATACCAAATCCGTGCCTTCCTTCTTAATTAAATTCCTAAGGTCAAGGTGGTGTACCATGGATATTCTGTACTAATGTCCACTTATCAGTGAATATGTACTATGCTTGACATTTTAGATCTAGCTTACTTCACTCAGGATGATATTTTCTAGTCCTATACATTGCCTGAAAAATTAATGATGTCTTTGTTTCTAATAGTGGAATAGTATTAGACTTTTAAATTAGATATAGTCTTCATTCACATTTCAAATGTTATCCCCTTTCCTAGTTTCCCCTCTGAAAACCCCCTATACATTTCCCCCACTCCCCCTGCTTACCAACCCACCCACTCCTGCTTCCAGGCCCTGGCATTCTCCTATACTGGGGCATAGAACCTTAACAGGATTAAGGGCCTCTCCTCCCATGGATGACCGACTAGGCCATCCTCTGCTACATATGCAGCTAGAGCCATGAGTCCTACCATGTGTTTTTTTTGGTTGGTGTTTTAGTCCCAGGGAGCTCTGGAGATACTGGTTAGTTCATATTGTTGTTCCTCTTATGGGGCTGCAAACCCCTTCAGCTCCTTGGGTACTTTCTCTAGCTCCGTCATTGTGGACTCTGTGCTCCATCCAATGGATGGCAGTCAGCATCCACTTCTGTATTTGTCAGGCAATGGTAGAGATTCTCAAAAGACACATTTTCTGTATCAATTCTTCAGTTGGGGAACATCTGATTTGCCTACAGTTTCTGGCTATGAAGAAGAAGAAGGAAAACCAAAGTGTGGATGCTTTGTTCCTTCTTAGAGTGGGGAATGAAATACCCATGGAAGGAGTTACAGAGACAAAGTTTGGAGCTGACACAGAAGGAAGGACCATCCAGAGACTGCCCCACCCTTGGGTCCATCCCATAAAGAACCACCAATCCCAGACACTAGTGCATATGCCAGAAAGATTTTGCTGACAGTACCCTGATATAGCTATCTCTTGTGAGGCTATGTCAGTGCCTGGCAAATACAGAAGTGGATGCTCACAGTCATCTATTTGATGGAACACAGGGCCTCCAATGAAGGAGCTATAGAAAATACCCAAGGAACTAAAGGGGTCTGCAAACCTATAGGAGGAACAACAATATGAACTAACCAGTATCCTCCAGAGCTTATATCTCTAGTAGATTATGAAGCAGAGGATGGCCTCAATGGGAGGATAGGCCCTTGATCTTTCCAAGATTATATGCCCCAGTAAAGGGGAATTCCAGGGCCAGGAAGCTGAAGTAGGCAGGTTGGGGAGCAGAGCCAGGGGAGTGTGTAGGGGACTTTCAGAGAGGAAAGTAGGAAAGGGGATAGCATTTGAAATATAAATGAAGAAAATATCTAATAAAAAAATCGAAATAAATAAATAAATAAATAAATAAATAAATAAATAAATAAGGCTGTTATGACCATAGTGTAGCATGTGTCTTTGTGGTATTGTAGAACATCTTTGGTTAAATGCCTAGAAGCAGTATAGCTGGGTATTCAGGTAGAACTCTTTCCAGTTTTTCCACACTGATTTCGAAAGTGGTTGTACCAGTTTGTAATCCCACGAGCTATAAAGGAGTGTTCCTCTTTCTCTCCTAACTTTGCCAGCATATTCTGATACTTGCATTTTTGATCTTAGCCATTCTGATTGGTGGAAAGTAAAATCTCAGAGTTGTTTTGATTTGCATTTCCATGTAGAATAAGTATGTTGAACATTTGTCTAAATGCTCCTCAGCTGTTTGATATTCCTCTGTTGAGAATTTTCTGTATAACTCTTTAACCCATTTTTAAATCTGTATATTTGGTTTTTTTGAAATCTAACCTCTTTTCTTCTTATTATTATTTTAAGGCACTTTATAAGATATTTTCTTCATTTACATTTCAAATGCTATCCCCAAGCCCCCCTATGCCCTGCTCTGCCCTACTCCCAAACCCACCCACTCTGCTTCCTGACCCTGGCATTCCCCTGTAGTGGGGCATATGATCTTTGCAATACCAAGGGCCTCTCCTCCAATTGATGGCTGACTAGGCCATCCTCTGCTACATATGCAACTAGAGAAACAGCTCTGGGGGTGGGGGGGTTACTGCTTAGTTAATATTGCTGTTCCACATATAGGGTTGCAGACCCCTTTAACTTCTTGGGTACTTTCTCTAGCTCCTTCATTAGGGGCTCTGTGTTCCATCCAATAGATGACTGTGAGCATCCACTTCTGTATTTGCCAGGCATTGGAATAGGCTCACAAGAGAGAGCTATGTTAGGGTCCTGTATGCAAAATCTTTCTGGCATCCGCAATAGTGTCTGGGTTTGGTGGTTGTATATGGAATGGATTGCCAGGTGGGGCAGTCTTTGGATGGTCTTTCCTTCTATGTCAGCTCTGAACTTTGCCTCTGTAACTCCTTCCATGGGTATTTTGTTCCCCATTCTAAGAAGAAACTAAGTATCCATACTTTGGTCTTCCTTCTTCTTGAGTTTCATGTGATTTGCAAATTGTAACTTTGATATTCTAAATTTCTGGCTAATATCTGCTTATCAGTGAGTACATATCATGTGTGTTCTTTTGTGATTGTGTTACCTCACTCAGGATGATATCCTCCAGATACATCCATTTGACTAAGAATTTCATGAATTCATTGTTTTTAATTCATTGAGTAGTACTCCATTGTGTAAATGTATCACATTTTCTATATCCATCCCTCTGTTGAGGGACATCAGGGTTCTTTCCAAATTCTGGCTATTATAAATAAGGCTGCTATGAACATAGTGGAGCATTCATCCTTATTACAAGTTGGAACATCTGGGTATATGCAAAGCTCTTCACAATGATAAAAGAACATGTGGTGGAATCACCGTGCCTGACCTAAAAAAGCTGTACTACAGAGTAATTGTGAGAAAAACTGCATGGTACTGGTACAGAAACAGACAGGTANNCCAATGGAATAGAATTGAAGACCCAGAAATGAACCCACACACCTATGATCACTTGATCTTTGACAAGGGAGCTAAAACCATCTAGTGGAAAAATGATAGCATTTTCAACAAATGGTGCTGGCACAACTGGCGGTTATCATGTCGGAGAATGTGAACTGATCCATTCTTATCTCTTTGTACTAAGTTCAAGTCTAAGTGGATCAAGGAACTCCACATAAAACCAGAGACACTGAAACTTATAGAGGAGAAAGTGGGGAAGAGCCTTGAAGGTATGGGCACAGGGGAAAAATTCCTGAACAGAACAGCAATGGCTTGTGCTATAAGATGGAGAATTGACCAATGGGAACCTCATAAAATGGCAAAGCTTCTGTAAGACAAAAGACTTTGTCAATAAGACAAAAAGGCCACCAACAGATTTGGAAAGGTTCTTTACCTATCCTAAATCAGATCGGGGACTAATATCCAATATATATAAAGAACTCAAGAAGCTGGACTCCAGAAAATCAAATAACCCTATTAAAAATGTGGNACAGAGCTAAACAAAGAATTCTCAACTGATGAATATTGAATGGCTAAGAAGCACCTGAAAAAATGTTCAACATCCTTAATCACCAGGGAAATTCTAATCAAAACAACCCTGAGATTCCACCTCACACCAGGCAGAATGGCTAGGATCAAAATTTCAGGTGACAGCAGATGCTGGTGAGGATGTGGAGAAAGAGGGACACTCCTCCATTGTTGGTGGGATTGTAAGCTGGTACAACCACTCTGGAAATCATTCAGGCATTTCCTCAGAAAATTACACGATTCCAGAGGTCCAATTAATTGTTGATCTTAAAGCCTAAGCCATTTGATTGGTATTCTGCTAAGGGAAATTTCTCATGTGCCAATGTGTTTGAGGCTATTATCCACTTTCTCTTTTAGTAGATTCAGTGTATCCAATTTATGTTGATTTTCTTATTCAATTGGGCTTGAGCTTTGAGCAGGGTGATAAATATGGATCAATTTACATTCTTTTACACGCAGACCACCAGTTAGACCATCATGGTTTGTTGAACATGTTTTCCTTTTTTCCACTCTGCTTTTGGTCTCTTTGCCAAAGACCAAGTGTCCATAGGTGTGAGGGTTTATTTCTTGGTCTTCACTCCTATTCCATTGACCAAACTGTCTACTGTCTATCTCTGTACCAATACCATGAGGTTGTTGATTGTTTTTGTTTGTTTGTTTGTTTTTGTTTTTTTGTTTTTTTTAAATCACTGTTGCTCTGTAATACAGCTTGAGGTCAGGGATTACTACTGAAAGTTGTTTGTTACTTAGAATTGTTTTGGTTATCCTGTTTTTTCTGTTTTTCCATATGTAGTTGAGAATTGCTCTTTCCATGTCTGTGAAGAATTCTGTTGGGATTTTGAAGGGAATTGTATTGAATCTGTAGAGTGCTTTTGGTAAGATGGTCATATTTACTTTGTTAACCCTACTCATACATGGACTTTCCACATTCTGAGGTCTTCTTTGATTTCTATCTTAAGGTACTTGATGTTCTTGTCCTATAGATCTTTCACTTGTTTGATTAGAGTTACACCAAGATATTTTATATTATTTATGGCTATTGTGAAGGGTATTGTTTCCCTAATTTCATTCTCAGTGCATTTACACGTGTATAAAGGAAGGCTTCTTATTAGTTTAAGTTAATTTTATATTTTACCACTTTGCAGAACATGCACATCAACGGTAGGGGTTCTCTAGCAAAATTTTGGTGGTCCTATAAGTATAGTATCCTAATTTTAGCAGATACTGATACCTTGACTTATTCCTTTCCAGTTCATGTCCCTTTGATCTCCTTTGGTCTTCTTGTTCTAGCTAGAACTTTAAGTACAGTATTGAAATAGGGAGAGAGTGTGCAACTATGTCTTGTCCCTAATTTTAGTGGAATTGTTTCAAATTTCTCTCCATTTAATATGATATTGGATGTTGATTTGCTATACATTGTTTTAATGGTGTTTTGGTATATGCCATGGTTTACTGATGTCTCCAGACTTTTAACATGAAGCAGTACTGATTTTTTTCAAAGCTTTTCCAACATCTAATAAGATGATCATGGGATTTTTCTTTTCTTTATATGGTGTCTGCATTCATGCATTTTTGTACATTGAACCAACCCTGCATCCTCTGTGATGAAGCCTCTTTATCATAGCACATCATGTGTTTGTTGTGTTCATAGATTTGGTTTGCAAGTATTTCATAATTATCTATAAGTTTGTAATATATCAATCTTTACAAACCCTAAAGTATGATAGAATTAGACCTATAACTCCTTAAATTTAATTTTAAATTTCTTTTTTTCCAGTTTGTTTTTATTTTATTATTTTTGTGTTTATTATTATTATTATTATTGTTATTATTATTATTATTTTATTTACATTTCAAATGCTATCCTGAAAGTCCCCTATACCCCCCATGACCTTGCTCCCCTACCCACCAACTCCCACTTCTTGGCCCTGGCCTTCCCCTGTGCTGGGTCATATAAAGTTTACAAGACCAAGGGGCCTCTCTTCCCAATGATGGCCAATTAGGCCATCTTCTGCTACATATGCAGCTAGAGACACGAGCTCAGGGGGTAGTGGTTAGTTCATATTGTTGTTGCACCTACAGGGTTGCATCCCCCTTCATTTCCTTGGGTACTTTCTCTAGCTCCTCCATTGGGGGCCCTGTGTTCCATCCAATAGCTGACTGTGAGCATCCACTTCTGTGTTTGCCAGGCACTGGCATAGCCTCACAAGAGGCCGCTATATCAAGGTCCCTTCAGCAGAATCTTGCTGGCATGTGCATTAGTATCTGGGTTTGGTGGCTGGTGATGGGATGGATCCCTGGATGGGGTAGCCTGTGGATAGTCCATCCTATCATCTTAGCTCTAAATTTTGTCTCTGTATCTATATCCTTTCATGGGTATTTTGTTCCTTATTCTAGTATCCAAGTAACCCAAAGATATGTTTTCCTCTTTTATTTCATTGTTTAACCCGACTGAAACTTTTCATAACATAAGGTAATTTCATAACATATGTACTTCTCATAGTAAAATTGAAAATATATTCAAGTTTTAAGAGTCTATTTAAGGTCTCTCTCTCTCTCTCTCTCTCTATATATATATATATATATATATATATATATATATATATATATATGGCAAAGGCTGATTTTCTTCAGATCAAGTTTTTTGTGACATGATTATGTTCTTCTTTTGTTTATACATTCAAAACTGATATTCAAAGATTGATAGTATAGTTGAATGTTTTTATATGTTCATCCCGTAAAAGTTCCTATATTATTGTCTACTAATTTTAGCAACCACATTGAAATTCTGAACTTTATTTTCTATTTCAAATTTTTGCTTAAAAAATGTATTGCCTTACAACTTAGATGGTTCCACCTCAGTGATTATCATATGATTTCATCACAAATTATATTTTTTCACATTTTTCTGAAGATAAACATGCAAATAGAAGCATTCATATGTGTATCTGAAGAATGAAGTTAACAATGAACTTAATATTACTTGAAAGTTATAACAACTGTATTTTAGTTGTTATTTTGAAATGTAAGTCATCTAAAACATTCTATTTTTCAGATCAACAGAAATATCATATGGTAATTTTTTCTAAATATGTACTGCAACTTTTACAATATAAAACCTATAATTGAAATTTTATCATCAATTTTGTAAAAGTATGGTCATTAAATGACTACCATTTCTTTCTCTGTATCTGTCTTTGTCTCTGTCTCTGTCTCTGTCTCTCTCTGTCTCTGTTTCTCTCTCACTCACACACAAACACACACACTTCTAACTAGTTTTTAGTCTCATAATTCTGCACATGTCAATACTGCAACAAATGTCATTTTTATACAAATAAATAATTTTATGAAAATATAAGCTGTATTATATTTAAGCCAAATTTAACTGAATGATTATATCAAATTCAGTCGCCGAGCTCAAGGCAGAATGCATGCTCTCTTAAATGACTCTCCTCTTGCTCTAAAGAGAGATTGTGATCAAGTCAACATAAAAACAGCACTTATCTGGAGTTTGGCTTAATGTTTTAGAAGGTGAGTCTATTACTGTTACTGCTTGTATCAAGGCAACAGGCACATAGACAGCTACTGGAGTAGTACCTGAGATATTGCATCATGATTGTCAAGCAGAAGGTAGGTAGAGAGCTAGCTGAGAATTGTTGTCTTTTGCAACTGTTGAGCACACCCTCAGTGATACACCTATTCCAGCAGTGCCATACCTCCTCATCCTACCTAAACCATTCCACCAACCCAGAACAAAGAATTCATGCATATGAACTATGGGGATTATTCTTATTCAAACCACCACACATGCAGAACTGATTGCAACTGTTGTAAAGCTACAAACTTTCAGAAATTTCATACTTTTCACAAAGAGAAAATGAACTTTTATAAACTCTGATAATATATAATTGATGATAATGTTACAGAGATTGTATTTTGATTTCTAAATTTGCATTGAGACATAATGAAAACTATTTTAAGTAAAATAAGTATGTTTGGGTTAAAATTTTTGTTACACATGAGGGCCATCTATTATCTGGGGGCCATGCCTATCCACTGGAGGTGGTCTCTACAGGTTGTATCTCCCCTTTGTTGGGTATTTTTGAAGATCTAGGAAAAGGACTGAACGAACTGAAAGGAATTGCAATCCTATAAGAAGAATAACAGTATCAACTCCCTGGATACCCAGTCCTCCCAGGTAACTAAAGCAACAACGAAAGAGTATACATGGAAGGAGCCAGGACTCCAGTTACATATGTAGCAGAGAATGGCCTTAGCTGATATCAATGGGAAGAGAGGGAGGCTTGATGCCCCAACATAGGAGGATGCTAGAGGGGTGAGACTGGAGTGGGTGAGTGGGTGAGTGGGTGAAGGAGTACCCTCATAGAGGCAAATGTGGGGGGGAGGATGGGATGCAGGGGGGTTGTGGGTGAGTGACTGGGAAGAAATGTAAACAAATAAAATGATTAATAAATAAGTTTGTGATCATGCAAAAGAAAACTCAATATTGTCCATTACCAGTACACTTCTCATCTTGAATTATGGACTTAGTAGAATACCAATGGAATTTCTATAAAGTTAAATTTCATATATTATGAAAGTTACTCATAACTTAAGTTTTATATGGAAATGGACAGAATCTATACTAGATGAAGCAATTCAAAGAATGAAAAAAATCAAAGCACCAACACATTTTAGATTTGAGACTTTCTAGAAAAATGAAATTAGAGTCAAAAGAAACTTTAAGAAACAATGAATGTATATTGGCATGCTTGTAGTTGAACACACCTCTGACCTGAATATATTCAGTAAACATGTGTAGTTAGCAGTGTATGAGTTGCAACACAACGAAGTGATTTGCTAAAATAACTTAATGTTTAATTTTTCTCATTTAATCATCAAACAAAGACTTAACCATCAGCTATACTTTCAGACATAGAAACATTTTTCTTATGGAATAAAACATCTGCCTATCTCCTATCTCTTGGAAGACATAAATCCTGGTGAGAATAAGATATTTCACAAATAGAGAATTATGATTGTCTAAGTAAGACACAGCAGTAATATTGTGCTATTGCTCAAGAAAACAAGCAGAACACAGAGATTCTGAACCTGTGTTGGCGCTCTTTGTGAAACTGTAGACAAGAAACTGATTTTCCTACATATTAGCATCACTTTCTCAGTTTTTACTTTTGCTTTTCAAGTTGTGTATAATTGTTTTGAGACATCATCTCACCATGGACCTCAGCCTGCTCACAAATACAGTATTCCCACCTCAGCATCCTGAGTGCTTGGATCACAAGCACATACCACTACTCCCAGTTAAATTGCATATGCTCTTAACCATGTAGCTATAAGCATTTTCTTTCTCATTGGACTATTTACTTTTGAAAATTGATTGATTGATAGTTATCAAACACATATTGAAAACAATTTAGAAAAGGGTCATGTTTCACAAATTGCAGATTGCAGTACGCAGATGCCAGGATACCAGAGGTACCATGAAAACACACACACACACACACACACACACACACACACACACACACACACACACACACACACACACACACACACACACACACACACACACACACATACAAAGAAGAAACCAGAAAAAGATGCTGGTTGGAAAATCTCAGATTTGTTGTTTGATATGATATCCATAGCTAAAATTTATTAAGATAGACAGCTTATTGAGGCAGGTAAAGATTTAATGTATGTGTTCAGAAAAATTGCTTGATGATGAACATACATTTAAGTACTTACACAAAACAAATCATTGTTGGAAAGGACAAAAATAATGTATATTTATAGGAGTAAAGTTGCAACTACAAAATATCTTATTCAGATGAAAAAGAATCACTACATCGTAAGTACAGTAAAAGGGAAAAAAGAATCCTATTTTTCTAGTTCATATATATTGGTCTTTGTCAATTTTTGGTACATTTATCTTTTACTTCATAGGGTACTTAAAGAAATTTAAAATGCTATGCTGTTTTTCATAGGTTTCTGCTTTGTATTATTTTATTTATATTTATGCGTGTGTGTAACAATTTTCATCTATTTAAATATTTTGCGTTGAGTAAGTTGAGAATGAGTTCAAATTACATTCCTTATGCACTTACATGGAAATTTTCTTACGCATCCCTGTGTAATAGTAAATAAATAAAACATGACAAAAATCTTATACTTTTTGCTTGTATGTAACAAATAGTCATTGGCAATATTTACTATGTCAATAAGTTCTCCTGGTCAGTTCTCTAGTCTACTTTTGAGAATAATCTGAGAAAGAATATAAAATAGGTTTAAAATGTATTTCATGAGTTTTTCGCTAAATTCATTAAATGTTTCCAATATGTAAGCTTTTCTACAATGTAGTGATTATATTTTCTTAATCTTTTGTATTTACAATAATATCAAGACATATCAGTATATATATACATATGTATATATATGATTAAAATGTGAATATCCATATGTATATTTATGCATATTTAAGTGGAGGTATTTATTCAAAACTCAGCTTTATAAACATGAAAAACCTTTATATTATGTACGATATCCAAGGGAATATTTTTTAAAGGAATAATTTTATTTTCCTCATGTATAAGATACATGAAATGCTTTTATGTATAATGTCATATCTACTAGTTATGAACTGCATGTGAATATATATGACATTTTCAGTATAGAAATAATGTTAGGTCAGAATTTAATGGATGATTTCTGATTGATACCTACTGAAGACCATTTATTTTTATGTTGACACTTGACAGAAATATCATTGCTTCACCCAGGGAAAATTTCTTTCCAATGTAACATTTGACCTTTCTTTTCATTTTACAGGTATTCTGTTATTCACAACTTCAATTTGAACCAAAGTATTGAGTTCATATTATTTCCTAGGTGAACCAGAGATTTTGTTACAAGTAATTCACAGTCTTTACTTGAGGCAAAGATTTCTGAAGACATCGTTTTGCTTGATTTAATTCCTTTCAGTATAACATTTCAGTTTGAAGGGCAAAACTAAACTAGTGAAATATCTGAAAGTCATTATTTTTAAATATCATTTTATAAGCTCTTTAGGACTTATCCACCATTTATAAATGCAATGATGTGCCACAGTAGTCATCTGTGGAAAGGATTAGGCCTACTCCAAGAGACCTTTATTTAAAGTTTTACTTCCTGTTTCCCTTAGACCTATCAACTTAGTTACTTTTCTGTTTCTGTTATAAATTGCCCTGAGAAAGCCATGCAAAGGAATGAGAATTTATTTTGTCTTACAGTTCTAGGTACAGTGTATCATAGATAGGAACTTAAAGCAGATGTTCAAAGAGTGTCTGAAGTCAGAATAAAAGAGAGTATTGACTGTTTTTACTCAGCTTGCTTTCTCCATTATTTAGTATAGGACACTCACCAACAGGAATGGTTCTGCTGAAATTTGTGATGAATTTTTTCCTCAATGAAACTAATAAAGATAATTCTACAGAAACTAATTTTTTCTCTGTAATCCGTGAAAATGTCCTAGGTGAGTTATCAAAAAATAACCGTCATACCTATAATTATTGAAATTAGACAAATTACAAAGTTAATGGAGACTGGAACAATTATAGCTGAGATTTTACTGTGTACAATTTAAAATAATCCCCAGCCCTGATTTTGATTATTTCGCTCCCTCCATTCCCTAACCCCCTCTCTCCTTCCTTCTTTTAAGCTTTTGTGACATAGTATTTCACTGAGCCTGTAGATGGTCATTTTAATTAGAATGACTGACTGGCAAGCTCTTGGCTACATCTGTCTCTATTCCTTTCCCCAGACTAGGGTCACTGAGGTGCAGTATTATGCCTGGCACTCATAAGGGCAGTGGGCATCCAAACTCCAGTCCTGTTCTAATTTGAATTCATAGCTTTGTTAAAACACTCTGCCCTAAAGCAACTTGGAGAGGATTTATTTGGCTTAACCTTCTAGGCTATAGTCCATCACAAAGAGGTCAGGGAAGGAACTCAAATAGGACACCTAGACAATGAGTGCTTACTGCTTTTCCCTTCTATTGACACTGAGCTAGCTTTTTATACAACCCAGAACTACTTCCCAAGGATAGATCCACCCATAGTGGGCTGGGCCATACCACTTCAATATTAAAAAATATTCTTCACAGATAAGGGTTCCGTGTAGTCTCTTTGGGAAAATTTGGTTTCCCAATTGAGATTTTGTCATATAACTCTGTGCTATATCACATACATGTGTTGCTAAGTAGGCTAAGTCTCCATGCTTACAAAGCAAACATTTTATTCACTGAGCTTTTTTCTCAGCCACAAAGAAATCTTTATTTATTAAAGGGGCACATATTATGTTTACTAGCTAAATAAACTTTAGTGATTCATGCTTCTTTAAATATTGTTCACTGTTTATTGTTGCAACATTTGAAAAGTCATTTCATGGAGTCCTGTTCTTGAACTATAATTTCAGGACAACGAATAATTTGTTTAACTTTTCTATTTAAAATATTTTAATTTTTCATGATTTTTACATTATTACTCATGTAGTCTTTATACGATCTGTATAATAATTTCTTAGATTTATCAAAAATGTTATTGAATATTTTATTAATATACTAATTTTGTTAAAATTCTGTTCAATCAAATAAATCCTTGTTTTACATTTGTTCAGTATAAACTTTAAAAATTAAAAGAAAATTTTAAAAAATGAGTGGACTCTGGATCCAGAAAAAAATGCACGGGTGTGCTGAATAAATAGTTAAGAAAATACTGCTTGTTCAAAAAAGAGTAAATAAAAAACTAACATTGGAAAGAAAGGTGTGGGGATTTACCAGCTATTTTTTATTAAGTTCTTTTTTTTTAATTTTCTCTATAAGATGTACTTTTATTATATAGTCTCTATTACCATCCCTTTTCTTTACCTCACTCAGTCACTTCCTCTTTCAAATTGTTCTTTTAATTTCATGTCTTACAAATACATTGTACTTTTGAAATGGGAAAACGTGGTATTTTCACTTGAGTTTATCCATTTTTGATTTTCTTGATGAGTTCTTTTTTACTTTAATGAGTGAAATATTCTCAGAGTCCATCATTCCACTTTGCATACTTTTATAAAGAGAACTGTATCCTGCTGATCAATCTGATCAGTTGCCTGGGTGGTCAGGTATCATGTATAAACATGAGTAGGATGTTATAAATCACTTAAACTGTTTGCCAAAACAAATCAACCCACAGTGCTCAAATGAATATAATTTACCCAATGAATTACTTAGAAATATCCCTGCACAGCTAGAAAACATTAAGATCACTTTGTCTCTAAATTAACATTACTGTCTCAATGGTTCTTGAAGACATAATTTGAGCTATTCTTGTTTTGTTTTAACTGTTTATTTTTGTGTATAGAATCTTCACATCTGAATGGGCTTTGACCAAATGTGAAAAAAACAGCATTTAAGAGTATTTTTATGTCTTAAAATTATTCTGAACCATGCTTGTAGGAAACCTCATATTTTCACTACTAAAATAGCTTTATAAATGTAAGCTGCAAGATCTTCTTCACAAGTTGTGTTAGTGATGATAAAAGATGTGTATAGCGCTATATCCAAAGTGAAGCAAAAATACCCTCTTTTTTTTCTTTTCATCACTAAACTTTGAAATGACTAGTGTGTTAATATTTAAACACATATATTCTACTTTTCTTCTTTAGTATGTGACACCTATTTTACCTCTACTAAAATAATGTTTTGAAAGCCAACTTCCTTCTCTATTTTTGCCTATGGAACACTTGGCAGTTTTGAAAATATCACTTTTATTAAAACATCCTTTTTCTTCAGTTTCCTGAACATTTGGATATGGAGGTTTGTTCTTACACTGTTTTATGGTTCATTTTGGAGTGCTAACGTCATATATCCACATAAGTATAGACAGACAGACAGACAGACAGATAGACACATACACACACACACACACACACACACACACA